>NW_013667270.1:61386-85632 GCF_000517525.1 Limulus polyphemus | reverse complement strand
GGGAATTTCGCAATACAAATTTAACAGTATGTGTTATGCACATTTCTAAATATAAGTATATTTTAAACAAACATCGATATTACAATAAATATGTAATAGTAAATACGTCACAATTATAAGGCCTATTAAGTGGAAAACTTAAGATATTTGACCAGGAACATTTACAAATTTGGAACATTAAAACCATTTAACTTCAGTGGATTCACTTCGGACTTTAGTACTTTTACGAAAACATTATGTAACATCATCGGTGAAATAAAAATCGGCATGTGATCAGGAAAGACCACAGAACTAGTTAGTTCCCTATTAAGTGAATTATACCTACATAAACTCGAAATTATCTTGCACATCATGAACCCTCGATAAGACATCAGGGAAGTTCCAGACCAGAAGGAAGACTTTATATTGTCTGTAAGTTTGTAAAATTTTGTATATAAATTATTTTTGTAATAAATATTGGTAATAACCGTTATTATGAATTATATTATTGTTTGTATATCAAATCTATTTGTATTTAAAAAAAACTGTGTGTATCAATCTTGTTGGCAAATATCATAAATAGGATACATATCGGCATTTATTTAACTTCTAAATCTAAATTTAACTCAATTTCATGCTATTTCAAAATGTAATACTAACAATTATAAGACTTCGTTTTCCCCATCATGAATCTATTACTAGTGACGACTAAATTTGCATCAATTTGTTTTTTGTTTTTTTTAATTTCGTGCAAAGCTACACGAGGACTATCTGCGCTAGCCGTCTCTAATTTAGCAGCAAAAGACTGGAGGAAAGGCAGCTGGTCATCACCACCCACCGCCAACTCTTGAGCTACTCTTTTACCAACGAATAGTGGATTTGACCGTAACTTTACAACGCCCCCACGGCAGATTGCGAGTCGAGTGTACTAACCACTTGGCCATGCCAGGTCTGTGTTCAGGTTAAAATCTCCACATCCGACTCTGTTATAATCGACCTCTCAGTTGGTATTACAATATTATACATTCTCACCAGTTCTAAACAATTACTTATTGTTTATTTGATGTTAACATCGAATTTCGGCACAAAATACAGCCTTGCGTTCCATTTTATCTCACTTTTTCATATTTATTATTTTCAGGACTTTTCCTTATTTAAATCTAATTGTAGCTAATACTTCAAGGGAACTTGTGGAAGTTTGAATTACTGCAGTTTAAAAAGTGCATGAAAGTCTCAATATGTTGATTAACATGTATCTATTACAGCTTACTACGAGTGAAATGGTACAATTTCAATCAACAACTTACTAAAGTAAGCGAATCTGAAGATCAAGTGGAACTGAGATTTGGTAAGTATTGTTTTTCTGGTTAATCTGAAACCAGCCTCAAAATGAAGTGTAACTAAGATTTAATTGCTAAGTTTTTCCCCGATTAGTCTGAAGTCAACCTCAATCTTTTGAATCGAAGATTCCCCCTTTTCCTTAAATTGCGAGTTTTTTCTTTCTGAAATGATTTATGTGCCTTCTTTTTAGGCATTTCAAGTTACGTTAATACATAGTTATATAAAGTAAATAGGAATAAGGTCTGAAGACTGCTTCTAAATCATTGCACAATCGCAAAATAAAAAGAGAAACCATAAGCCCACACACATCTTTCATTGACCCGTGAAAATAAAATATACATTTTGTGTTTTACATATTCCGTGTGACCCCAAATCTACAAATTATAATTTCCAAGTATATTGAATCCTTCAGATATTAAAAATAATATGTTAAAGGAATACAGGTGTGATTTTTTTTTACTTGTGTAAAAAATCACCAATTTTTTAAACAGCTCTTTTTTCTCGTTTTTAATGTTTTGGAGACGTATAGATGTCCATAATAATGACTATTTCAGATCTACTTAAGTTCCAACAATCTAAAACATAATATATATTTTTATTTAAATCAATGGTAAAACCACATAGTTCAGTTTAAATGTCATTCCAACGCTTTGATGACCATTACCATCCAATAAAAAGATAGCAAACGTTCTACATTGAACTTATTTTGGTTTAAACGTTTGTACCTACATGTTCCCCAGGGACCCAGCAGTGAATCAGGAGTCATATAATGCTTAAAACAGATCGTGTTGAGCACAGCACAGACAGTCCATTGTTTAGCTTTGTGTTTAATAAACAACAAACCCTTGGCTGACCGTGAAAAAAAAAGATCCCTTTTACCAATCATCTGAACAGCGCAAGAACTGATGAGATGGTTAAGCTGCTAAAACAACTCTTGGAATAAATCACGATAACTGGTAAATTAGAAAGAACCAAGCTATTTAACGCAAAATTTAAGAAGAGGCTAGCTGTGATCTGTCTAACGCGGGGGCTCGAACTCCGAATTTTAGCATTGTAAGTCCTGAAAGTTATTGCTGACTCACTGGTTGCTTTTTTTCTTAAGTAAAATATTATTCTTTTAAAACTATTTGATTTTTTACTTAAAGTTAAAGTAATGATTTAGTAGTTGAAATACAACTAATTCATTTCAATTTATAGTTGAATTTGTATTTCTTGTTTATGGCAAAGCTAAAGCTATTAAGTTTATCTGCTGCCGTATTTAAATTTAAGTTACTGATCAGGTGGAAGGAAACTAGTCAGCAGCACTCTACCAACCAAACAAAGGAATTGGCTGTCACTCTTTTAACACATCCTCAAATTAAAAGTCAGGAAAGATTTTATGGTATCGCACGGATTCGAACCCTCTACCAAAGGGTCAACCTTCGCCAAATCCGTTTAAAATAGAACGAATATCAATGGATTGTAAGTTATTCTAGGTAATCCGTAATAAATGAAGCATGTTTAAATTTTACTTATTTCGACAATATTCAGACTATGAAACATGATTTAAAATGTTAATCGATAGACAGAAACCATTGTGAACGATTTTAGAAGAAAACAAAGTCTTGTTATAAAACATATAACACAAAGATTGTTACCCTATTTTTTATACCTTTAACCTTATTTTCTTTGGAGTAGTAACTTACATGTTTTTGATCAGTGGCTGCTCTTCATATTTACCTGCTTTTACTATTGGTATAGTCAATCGTAGAATTAAAATATTACCCAATCTAAAATCCAAAAGTCAACTGGACAAGATAGATAGAGAGTATTCTAATACAAACACCTTTTTTTATTCTATCAGAGTTCCATCTTTGGCGAGTAATTTTCGCTGATAGTTTGTTTGTGATATCCTCAATAACATATGATGCGCGATGCATAGTTTGTAATTTATACTTATCAAATTCTTAGCCAAACATATTTCTTTGGTTGGTTTATAACTCGAGTCTCATTTTTTGCAGTGGGTACTACAACAATTTTCAAACACTTATTGGACGATATTGAAATAGGGAGGCTAGTGATTTCTGGTATAAATGTGTAACGAAATCTTAGTATGCGAATGATATAAAATAATATTGATGTTTGTGAGTGTTTTACACGGAGATTGGTGTAAATTTGCTAATATTTGTGTTTTTTGATTGTTTGATCATAATGTTCCTATGAAAGAGGAGGTCTGTAACATTTATGTTAATGAATTTCTTTTTTCCTTATTATTATTATATGTATGTAGAGTTAATGAGGATTATTCATGAGTGTTTTATTATTACATATGAATGTAGAGTTGAGTACAGTTATTCATGATTGTCTAATTATTATATGTATGTAGAATTAATGATAATTATTCGTGAGTGTTTTATTATTATATAGTAATGTAGAGTTAAGTATACTTATTCGTGATTGTCTTATTATTATATGTAAAGTAGCGTTAATGATATTTATTCATGAGTGCTTCATTGTTTGTTTGTAATTAAGCACAAAACTTCAAAATGGGCTATTTATGCTCTGTCCACCACGGTATCGAAACCGGGTTTTTAGCGTTGTAAACCCGCAGACATACTGCCGTACCACTGGGTGATGCTTCATTATGAGATTTATTTGAACTGTTAATGCATTATTAGTTTGTTTATGTTGATTTTTATGTACGAGAGAGGGAGCTTAATGCGATGGGTTATCAGTATTTATATGGCGAAGTTTTTTTAAATCAGATTATACTTAGTGCAGAGACGTCCCTATGTGACTAGTTAAGTCAGAGTTCGAGGTTAATATTATAACATTTCTTTAAGAAAGTTTATTTTAGTAAATATTTCTTGTAGGTTCTTTTAGTAATCCGTTTGGAAGATTGTGAGATAGCGCTGCGTAATACTCCAAAAACATTAAAAACTTTTTCTGTGAAAAATAAACGTAGATCTTAAAGGAACATAATTTATATTGAGAACTCCCTGTTGTGTTTAGATTTCTTCTCTTTAAAGTTAATAAGAAAGCTGACTTCCAACCAAGTGTTACACACAAGAAAAAAATACCGTATCAAAAGTTATCAGTTATTGGTAGATCGTGTAGTTTGCGAGTAATCCATAAATCTTTGAACTTATTCTTTATTGAGCGTGTAAAACGACAGCAAAAAATGCTTTATAAGTTTATCAGCGTGGTCGAAGTCGTGGCTCGAATCTGCTCCACACTAAGTTTATTAGCTTGACATGGCTTAGTGGTAATCTGAGAGTCACGGGATCTAAACCCGTTAACAAACATGCTTGCCCTTCAGCCGTGAGAGCGTTCTAACATGACTGTCAACCTCGCTATTCACTGGTGAAGAGTAGCTCCAGAAAGTACGATGGGTGATGTTGACTAGTTGCATTCCCTCTCGTCTATCACTTCAGAATTAGGGATAGGCTAGAGCATTAACGTCTGACAGATATTGTAAGTGACTTAGTGTGTGAATAAAGTAACATATGAGAATCTTCTCCAAGAAAAAGTTATGAAAAATATCTGTTTGAAGGAAAAGCTTATTTGTACAAGTCAAACACTTATATGCCATTACACATGATTTTACTGTATTGATTCAGGATTTGCTTGTAAGGTTCATTATATCTTTATACACTTGAACTTAACATTGGTTATATAGATTTACATTTCTTACAAACTAAACTGAAAACACTCTATTTATTGTGTTGCCATAAAAAACAAAAACATTTTGGATTCTGAAATAACGACAGCAAATTTACTATTCGCCAAGGGGAAGATTGGTTTAATTAAAACTTACACTCAAATGTATACGTCCCCGAAAACGCCCTGCAGGAAACATTTGGGAAACGTCAGGTCTAGCCGACAGATCGTGTTGTTAGTTAAAATCAAGAAATCCGAACACTTTCTAATCAAATCCTTTCAGTTCGGCTTTAGGGTTGTTTTTTTTTACGTTTCTATCAAAATTAGTTTGTCATTACAATACTTCCTCTAGCACTTGGTAGATGAAACGAGAATTACTATTGCTATTGTCTTGTTTTTTTATGTATTTTGCTTATTATGTGGGTAACACTGTCGCTTTCTACTTATAGTCAGAGGGATGTGTTCATTATGTGTTCACTTCATTAGTAAGTCTCTTGATACACATTGCCTATGAAGATCCATATATACAATTAAGCTATATTGATGCAACTCGTATCTAAATACTTTAGACTGTGTTTCACGTAGAGTTCTATTTGTTACAGACAATACGTGATATTAAATTGTATTTTAAAGGTTCTCACTGAACGTCTATCTGAGACGACGTTTTAAAGGCTAACACTGTAGAAACGTCTACATGCAAGCAATAACTTAACAGCTAATTAAGACTGACGTTCCTTACTTATTCATTCAAAAATGAATTCTATGAGAGAACATGCATGTAAAACATAAGATACATATTAGGCTGTAAGATGTTTAGCGTGTATAGTCTATCGAAACACGAAGCTTTTCATACTACTATGCGTGACGATTCGTTCCAAACCATTTGCTCTTAACAGGCCCTATAAAGTCTACTAAGAAACGTATTTTAGCAGTCAACAACAACCAAAAAGTTGTTAAAATGTTATGCTGTTATTAGAGTATTTCAGGTGCAAACCTATCTCCGACTGGTGAAGAATAAAGATGTGTCATCACGCATTCTTGCCTATATCTCAAACTGCTGTAAAAATTCATTGTATAGATTCTCGTGCTTGAAACTGGTAAACGATAGTTACTTCATTGAAGAGGCTGCTAACATATAGAAAACAAATTCGTGAGATGGTTTTACTTTAATTAAAGCATAATTCAATGAAGATAATTACATTCTGACATAAAATATAAAATATTTTATCTGTTTGTTCCGTAACATAATGTTTAAAAATCCAAATATAGAACCTTATATATATATTGTTATCTTTAGTAAAAAGTCAGACTCTCATAATTTAGTGTTGTGGTTATCAGTGCTTCATTCTTTGACGTACGACAGCACCTGTGGGAATTTTTCTTTTTAACTATGAATCATCTTTTTCATTTCGCTTCGTAAGTGGACGGAGATAGTTAAATGTTGGTAAAATTGATAATTTCCAAAACATTATTCTTCAGAATCACATGAATGTTTTAAACATAGAATGAAGAGTTGTACAGATATTAATGGAAATATATATAATAATATGAGGAATAATTTTGAGATTTCTTAATAATATAGTAATGTCGAGTTATCATATGTTAACTTGTACTGAGTACGACGCGATAATCTAATAGCAAAAAAATAAATCGAAATGTGATTTAATGAAACTTCATGGTATTGGATTAAACTAAATCTATCTGAAATCATTTTCAACGATTTATTTTAAATCAATGTGTCTGCATTTTTATTCTGCCACAGAAAATGTTGAAATTTGGAAAATTAACGAAATTCTTTCATTTGTGGGGCTGACTTATCCAACTTCTGTCACAATTTAGGTATTTCTAAGTTGTGAGCCTTACAAAAAATTTGAATACATGTGATAGATTTTAGATCCCCATTCAACCTAGGAATATGCTCTTGTTTCCCTAAAAGGATTAGCTTTAGTACAAAAATTTCCTACTATTTTGCTTTATCTAGAAATTGAACATAGTCGACCAGATGAAAGAGGTTCTTAAAGTCCTGTTCGGTAGTACAGATAGTACAAGTTATCACTACAACAAGCACAAGAATCATACAGGTCTGCAAGTGTGACATCGAAAGAGAAAAATATAAAACTTTTACAGACATTCCACAATGCCAATTTGAATCCTTGGGTTACTTATTTCAGGGGTTATACCAAAGTTACCATAAAATATTTTTCATTACGACTACAACTCTCAAATGCCCATTGCTGTAAAATACAAGCTTTTGTTACACACGATGCTTAAATTATTTGCCATAATTATTTAGACATTACAAGATATTAAAGCTTTGCACACTGCAAATATTACCACCTCTAAATCTGTTTCATCCTGGTTTACTCTACTGATCCAATGGCAAAGATTTACGTCTTCTATTCTGAGTTACTTGAAAATAAAAACAACACAGACGTCACATAGGGTTGACTGTTATAGTTTAACGACTAAGATCAGAAACTTAATTAACTTTCAGTCTAATTGGCACAATTAAAAAATTACATGTTATTCCTATTGCTTTCAACAAGTGAAATTGAATATAGAGAGTTTGTTTGTTTTTAGCGCAAAATCACACAATGGGTTACCTGGGCTGTGCTCATTGCGAGTATTGAATCCAGATTTTTAGAATTCTAAGACCTCAGACTTACCACTGAAGTTCAATATCATTCCAGACTTTTTCTTTTACAATGAGTTTAATACAGTGTAATAAATCAATTAATGATATTACTTATTTGAATATCCTTCATTCAGCTCTTCTAATTATAAAAATCGGGGGACAGGCATTCTTCACATATGCGCTATACATATTAAACCATACCGGTGCAGTAAGTATCCGATATCAAGAAAAACTTTCTGTCTTCTGTGGAAGGATCTCTTCCTAAACGAATTGACCGATCCATATCAATCTTGACATGCTAACTTAGTAGTCCAAAAGTAAATTAAACTATTATTAAACTTTCCCGTATAGTGACAAATAAAGAAAATATAGAATAATACTTATTCGAATCAAAGATTGTAAATATAATTCTTAGCATTTTTGCTTGTTTTCTATAATAACCAAAACATACAGTAATAAAAGTTCCAGCTACAATACGGATGATAAAGATAGTGCTGCTGTGTTTCCCACTCTTTTCTGATTCACATCATTTAACTGTTTGTAGTATGATTAGACTATGCACTTAAGCCTGAATTAGAAAAGAATATTTCTTACTTCATCATGTAGAATATAGTTTTCCGTAGAAGCAAAATTCAAGATTATTATTAAATTTAATACCTTAAATGTACCAAATCCAGACAGTAAAAATCTTGACCACGTCTCTACTGTGAAATGTACTACATTGAACAAAAAGTGGCACAACTGATTTACCATTTCTGTCAAGTTTCTCGACTCCACTGCTACACTTTCACTGTTTTCTTGGATGATGAACGCTACTGAAAATCCTCGCAAAAATTTTGCTCATTTTTCAGCCAATTTGTACATTTTTTCTGTGTTTTCGAGAGAAAATAAGACAGAGGAGCGCAGTCTCCTTAAAATAACCAACGAAACTTCTAAGGTAAGACATTTAAAGTGTATTACAAGAGCTTCAAAAAGAACGCCCACTATGTACTGAGAGTTCACTTTTACTTGTAAACTTTCACAAGCTCTCTTTCGAACTTTCGCCAATGACAGAGCTGTGTATGCGTTTTGCCGCTCAAAAATTAATCAAATTGCAAATATATTTAATTCTTACAGTTTTCTAAGAGAAACATTTAGTTACTTGTGTTATGTTTAACAACTTAACTAATTCATGACACTCAGAGAAACCATATAGCAAGTGAATTATTTTAAACCCTATATCAATCAGTAAATCAATGGATTTTTGTATATAAAATAAATTATTATACACACATTCACAGACGTTAATCAGCCTCCAGAACTTTGAGTGGAATATTTATGCAATTTTTGGTTCTTACATTGACTTTTGTTACATGTCGATGAGTTCTGACGTTTATTTATATAATGCTTTTTAAACCATTTATGCTTTATTATTTATTGGTGATGGTGTTTGGAAACAACTGAAAGGAATAGGAACGATCTCCTTCATCTTTTTTTGTACTTCTGAAAAAAAAAAAGAAGTTTTTGTTTTCTCAACGTTTCGTAACCCCCCCTTATCAAGAAACTGTACAGGATAGTGATAGCCCGGTACAGCTATAAAACATCATTCCTATCTCAAATGTTGAAGTTATATAAGATGGCTTCCGCACTAAGGAAATTTTCTTCGAGATTATTGTTGAAGAATATTAATTTTCATGTCTCTCATTAAATGTAGTTAAATAAATTATAATATTATGAAGAGATACGAAAAAAGTTAGTTGTTTTATGATTCAAGTTTTATAGCGAAAGATCACTGCATCTATATTTATAGTAAAAAGTTCTATTGCGTGTTATGTTTAATAAAATATATATTTATATATACAAACTCAGATGCTATAGCTGAAAAATCCAATTACGAATACAATATTGTTAGAACGTCGAAGGAATATAAACTGTAGCATATATCTTTACGTGTATGATTAAATAAAAACAACTTCACTTACTTAGAGTTTACTTTTAAACACATTCTTATTATATGAAGGAAATAGTGTTGAAGTTTGGGATATCAAGGTATCTTGTTACTTAGCTGTTATAAGTGTAACATATAATCAATCCTAAGTTTGAACTTTAACTTTCCTACCTTTCTAGAAATCGATTTTAAGATCAAAACCACGATAAACTAAAGCCTTGCTGGTTAGGTACAAACAGATTTTTCAAACTCTTTGTTATATGAGATGCTTCAAGGTCGAACAGCACATTGATTTCCTATGGCAGTAACAAAGTTTTTGACGACCAACAACTGAGTTGGAAGAACATGATCCAAGAGACATCTGTGTTGTAAACCCATACAGCCCAACGGGCTGATCTAATATTGTAACATTTTCATGCTTGTCTTGGCAGTCAATATAGAAGTAAAACTTAGTCTGTAAAAGATCGTTCAGTTCAATTCAAGTTCAGTTCAATTTCAAATATGATAACCAAAATTTCAAAAACGACATTTTACGTTTCTACAAGCATTTGGGCATTAACGTATGAACTCATAAATATAATGTGCAAATGTATCTTATATTATTCCTGTAGCCAACTGCTAAAAAACTGTTTAACCGAATTACTTCAATGCTTGCACATCGTTAAATTATTATATACCCAATGTAAAATCCGGTGTAATCTATATAAATAAACGTCAATATATGTATGTATCTGTTTCTTATACGTTTCCACTTTTCTTGATCAATCAGCACCAAACTTGACACAGTGATACAGGATAACATAAGGAAGGTCATCTGGTGGGATGGGGTTGGACCCCAACTCCTATCTAAAAATACCAATGTTGTATATCCCTCAGCATTTGAATGAAATATGTAAACCATTATTGTTAGAATTCTTGAAAAGAAGAATATGCCAAGACTTACGAATCGTGTGACTAACAACCCGATAAATTCATTTTTATTGATGTTTCTTAACATTTCTTTATATAAAGCACAAAAATCTGTGTGCCTGTCTATTTGTCCGTTATCTAACTACGCCCAGGTCGCTGGGCAAATCTCAACCAAACTTTATGGGATGATAGTTTGAAACAAGGGGCGTGTGAATATGGAATAACAACCCTCTCCACTCCATATTGGTGTCCTCACACCAAAAACAAAATTCTTTATTAAATTTTCTATAAAACAACACACACACACACACACAGTTTGGGAAGGGCACACAAACGTCTTATATATCTCAGAGAGTATGCTAGCACCTCTCTATGGGGGAATGAAATGAAAAACAGGCCGCCAGTATTGCAATACTACATAAACTCAGCTGAAGTTTCTAATCCAACACCCACCATAAGGTTGATATGAAGAGCCGTTTCTGAATTATACCCACTTTCTACATTGACCCGTGACCTTTCAACTCCGGCTCGTAAGACACTTCTACGGTCAATGAGCGTTAATTAATTAATCACGTGAAATACTATGGAAGGACATTAAGAGTAGGGTGTTGAAAGCGGGTAACAGAAAGCACGCCCTACATGCCATACTTTGGCCTCTACTTCTTCCTGCAAAGTCACCCTGATCATAGCACAGTGTATACCATGTTTTAAGTATATACATATTAATTTCTTAAAGTTTATGTAAAACCTTTGTTGATGTAATAACGAATACAGTATTAATATGTAATGTTATAAATAAATTGTGTGAAAGTTTGGGATTTTTGTGTTAATTATCATAGAATCCACCCCCACATTTTTTTAAAGTTCATAACCCTGATAAAAGACGGGTACCTCAGCTTGTCTTCTACAAAACGTATATTAGTAGATACAGCGTTTTACACTCAATACGCTTTGTATTTCAAACCACGATATGACGTTTGGTGACTAAACTTAGCGAATAACAAAGAAGAAGGTAAAACCACTAAGAAGCTATTTCCGTGTTCTATTTACTCTGAGCGTATGATAGTTAGGGTTTATCTTTCTCTATGATGTGTACCTACGTGTTAAAAACGCACTTGTATCAAAATAATGCAATACGCACAAAAATGTGTTTCATTTCATTTCCAAGTATTCAAGCATAGATTTACTTCACAATAAGATTCTTCATAACTATTAGATTTCAAGAATACCAAAAAACTGTAATATATTTGTTTTACAGAGGAATAACACTCTATGTGAGCAGGTCGGTAACTGCTATAAAGTAAAAATTTCTCTCCATTTACAGCTTCAAAGTGATTGTTTAATACTAAAACATCAAAATGCTATCCAATAGTTTTAAAACAAAACATTATTAGTCGTTTCAAGTGCAAGTTGTTATAAAATCATTAAATTACAAATTAACTGAAAATTTAAACAAAATATATAAAACTTTATCCATTAAAAATTCTCTTTCAAATTAAATTCTATTACAGCTAAATATATTCTATGTAATAATAGCCTTACCCAATACATGATCTAGGTAGGGTGTATCAGAATGGTTCGGGCTATCTGCGCTAGGAGTTTCTAATTTAGCACTGAAAGATAAGAAGGAAGGCAGCTAGTCATCACCGCCAACTCTTGAGCCACTGATGAAAGGGCGAGCATATTTGGTGTGACGGGGATTCGAACCCACGCCCCTCAGCTTGCGAGTCAAGCGCCCTAACCACCTGGCCATGCTGGGCCATGTTGCAATGGTACAACTGATCTGAGTCAAGTGCCCTAACCACCTGGCCATGCTGGGCCATGTTGCAATGGTACAACTGATCTGAGTCAAGTGCCCTAACCACCTGGCCATGCCGAGCCATGTTCGAATAGTACAAATAATCTTTCATGATTACATTAAAAGTAACAGTAAATTGCGTAGCTAACCAAAATAAAATTTAATGAAATATACAGGTACAGTTTAAATGAAACTAGATAAATGTTATTCAATAACATGTTTTTCATTGTCTTGATTTTGCATGTTTTAGTACCAAGCTTCACAAGGATATATTCACCACGGTGAATCGGACCCCGGATTTTAGCGTCAAAAGTCCGTAGAATTACCGCTGACATGTTGAGGAGACTTAACGAAATGGATAAATGAAACGCTAGTTAGAATAAAGAACGTTACCTTGCATTTCAGTTTTTCAACTAATAGTCTCTACTGTTGTTCATTTCTATACTCAGTTTGGTCTATTTCTCTCGTCAATTGTTTATTTTCTTATACATATAAAAAAATTAACACAAACGAGACAAAATTCCTAGTCTCCATTTCTTTCGCCTCTAACTACGCTGCCGTTTTTGTAGAAAATCACTAATCACTCTCTTCTTTCGCCTCTAACTACGATGCCGTTTATGTAGAAAATCACTAATCACTCTCTTCTTTCGCCTCTAACTACGATGCCGTTTATGTAGAAAATCACTAATCACTCTCTTCTTTCGCCTCTAACTACGATGCCGTTTATGTAGAAAATCACTAATCACTCTCTTCTTTCGCCTCTAACTACGCTGCCGTTTATGTAGAAAATCACTAATCACTCTCTTCAGTAGAAAAGTACAGCGATTTAATAAAATGAATTCAACACCAAGTAAACATGGTTGAAATCCGTGAAGTGTAATAGTTCATACAAATCTGAATCTACATTTCGTTTCTGTTCATGAACAATAGTAGAACTAGTAAAGAAAATGACTCAAAATAAATAACAAAAGGATAATTCTAAATGTTTTGAAAAAACATATTGTTTTACATAAACATGATCAGACTACTTTCTGTGATACTACGTAGCTGAATATACATACTTAATTTGTACAGATCTGATAAATAAACTCAGTCTAAAATATAAAATGAAATCAAGACACACGGTAGTACATGGTGCGGCCAAAACATCCTGCAGGACACTGTGTTATTAACAGGAGTGATAGTATAGGAATTTTCCACTTTCTATAGCCCCAACTGTGTTAATCCAAACTGGCACATATTTACAGTCAATATGCTCTACTAGACCCTTACTTCACATACCAAATTTCAAGGCAATCCATTAAGAAATACACGAGCGTTAAAGTCTTCAATTTTGATTGAATTGTTACCTTTTATTTTCTTCACACCGAAAGTACGAAAACTTTATTTAATAGGAAAATATATTTATCTTTCTTGGATGTTTTTCAAATTTGGTACAATAATAAAGTTTTACAACCTACAATTAAATGTCAAATTTGGTCTAAATATAAGCTACATGTGCAAAGTTATTCAACAAAAATCGCTCAATTTTGACCAAACTCTTTGTGCACACCTAAGCAGAAAGTCACGTGAGCTATCGGTCTGAATTTTTTTACCACAGCTTCATCTAAGAGTTTTTAGTATTTTGTCATTTGGATTAAAGACAGCTGCTAACAGCAACAAATGATAGTGTGAAAGCACATGCAGTTAATTAGGTATTGGTTAGGCCAACCAAACTAGATTAGCAGTTTCTAGCTCAAGTCTTCAAGAGAATCATACGGGTGGACGGTTATTATTGCCAACTTTTATTTTTGACAGATTCTTCTAATTAAAGAACGTGATATTAGCTCGTGGTATGTCGTTTTTTGTACATATATATATCTAATCAACAACACCTTAGGTGTGAAAGAAAGGTGCGACCAGAACAGGATTGAGCGTGCAACTTAAAGGAAGGACATCAAAATTGGCGGCCAAACTTATAGCATTGATAAGAATTTTACAGCAAATAGTCATTCATTAGTTCGCCACTAGTTCAACTTGAGGTATGATGGTGAGTAAAACAAAGTACTGTATGTAGAGAGTCTGTTCGCAGAAGCTATCTAGTGTTTCATGGAATGACGTATTGTATTCTGCTTATTCTATTTTATCTTATTTGTGGAGGATTGCTTTATTACTTTCACATGGAACAGAGATGTTTCTCAATTCTCATGATCCAGTTTTCTGATTTGTCAGCTACAGGGATAATGTGAATGCAGTTTTTGATTTATTTCTGATCCAGGAGAGCCGAGACTTGTACGTAAGTTCTCGTTTTTCTCATAACCATCTTTTATGCTCATCATGAATTTGTTTCTAACTACATACAGTTGACTTCATTTCTAGATTGTACTTTACATTACAACGCAATAGTCAATGATAATCTATACATTTAAATTGTTTATCGTCATGAAATAAAACATTTTATTTTTAACCTAACTTCACAATGTATTTCATTGATTCCATCACGACAGATCACTACGCTAGTCCTTCTCCATACTAAGCCTAATTGTTGGGGCGATTAGCAACTGTGTGCTGTTTGTAACTTTGAATTACTAGGTTACATTTAAACAAGTAATGCGTGAAAACCAGATTATTCGTCTTTTATATGTGTTTAACTGACTACCGAATGGGCTATCTGGACTTCCCACCACGGGTAGGTAACGAAACCCGGTTTTTAACGTTATAAGCCTTCATTATTACTACTAAGCCACTGGGTGGGCCTGCCACTTGCAAGAAATGTCATTGAATTTTTCATTAGAAAGCAATAAGCCAACTCTGTCTCGTTGATATTTTTATGCAAATATTCTCCCCACCCACAGAAAAAAATAACAACAACAAATAATTAGTAAATCACTTAGTAAAGATTTACATAAGTGCTATATATATATATATATAAACTAAGAAAATCTGTTTAACGAGAAGGTTAACCGAGCTGAAGACATATTTCATAAATCTATAACACAGAGTATTTCATTCGTAACATTGATAAATTAAAATAATGTTATCGAGTCTTTTATACTCTCTACGCAGTGGGCCCGGCATGGCCAGGTGGATAAGACGCTCGACTCGCAATCTGAGGAGCGCGGGTTCGAATCCCCGTCCCACCAAACAAGCTCGCCCTTTCAGCCGTGGGGGCGTTATGATGTGACGGTCAATCCCACTATTCGTTGGTAAAAGAGTAGCCCAAGAGTTGGCGGTGGGTGGTGATGACTAGCTGCCTTCCCTCTTGTCTTGCACTGCTAAATTAGGGACGGCTAGCGCAGATAGCCCTCGTGTAGCTTTGCGCGAAATTCAAAAAACAAACAAACTTTACGCAGCAGATACGTTACTACTCCCGATTTGTTTTTCATTTTTAAAGATATATATATATGATACAACTATGCAAAAAAACTAAGGTTGAATCTCGAAATTCTAAGAGCTTCAGGCAATGAGGTCTATAAATAGCTAAATCCGAAGGTGTCACACAGAAACACATTATAGTTTTTATGGTGTACACTGTGATAAATATTATAATATAATACATGTTTTTTTAATTTCCAAACTGCATAAAATACAAGTTTATTTCCGGTATTATAAAAACTACGACTAAGGATTTATCAATTCTAGTTGGTAAAGATCAGAAAACATTAAAAGACTTTTATGCAAAGTGAATAGAAGCGTTTGATTTTAATAACAATTATATTAATTTTCCTGTTCATAAAATTAAGGTATTTCATCAGCATTTTCAAATTTCTTTAATAATTATGGTAGATTGTTCTTTGTGTTGGTGAACACAGATTTTTTTATGATAATATTAACCATAAAAATATTGTTTCCCAATTTTTATAAGCTCTATTGGGCGCAGGTTGGCCCTGTGGTGGGGCTCTGGATTTGGGAGAGGGTAATCTAGTTTCGAATCCCCGATTTGAAGTTGTGTGCTTTATAAAAGTGACAGTCAAATTCTTAGAATAGATAGTAGAGAGCAGGGTTCTGCTAACTGGCTGAATTCTATCTGGCCAGTAGTTCAAAATTAGGGACGACATTGGCATGACTTTTCCAAAATTATTTCATTATACATCTTTACATACAGTATAATATTATATGCAATTCAACATTAAGAATATTGTAGATATTGGTAGATGTAGATATATATGGGGATCTAACTTAGTCGAACTTCGTGAAATATCATTGATTTGTTTATTTATTTGTTCTTAAGTACAACCCTATTTAATCAGCTATAAATGCTCTAACTATCGCCGGCATCAAAACCCGATTTTTAACGTCATAAGCCAGCGGGGAGGGAAGGCATCAGGAGAGAGACATAAAGACAATGTTTGTTTTTTATTACTTGTATATCTTACGTAATTTTGTGAAATAAAAAACCACGTCAAGGACTTGTGTATTATAAAGCCTATTAAAAGCATATGTGCAGAAATAATGTTAATGTAAGTCACGAAGAAAGTGTTCAACATGTATAGGAACCCAAAATGAATTAAGAGCGTAGGAGTATAATGGTCAGTTTCATGAATATTTAACAGGAAAAAAAATTACCTGGTATTATATATCAACAGGCAGCTTCGACCATTTATAAATTTTTAACTTTTCATGATCAATATACAATTTTTTATCTTGTGGAACGACTCCTATACATGGATGTATTACTATGCGCTTATTTATTTGAACCTGCATTAAATAAGAGATATACATTTTAATATCTATACTACATTTATGTGCTTTTTCCCAGAATAAAACATTCAATTTATCTCTGAAAGTGAAGATCTGAATATATATATTATGAATTCCTTGTAAGTGAATAAAGATTGTGATATGTCGAGACAGCTAACATTTTCGTCATATCTTTCAGTATATAACAATGTGACTGTAGATGTTTATAAAGATGATTTATTTGTTTTATAGTTATTTCTACTACTATGCTGTACTGTTCCAGATCTGCGCTTCAACTGTTGAAATATCATCAGTGGCTTAATATGATTTAAAAAAGACAGTAAATTTCATTCTATTTAATTCTGTCATTCTACAGTTCTCTCTTAGGTATTGTAACAATGAAATCTTAAAGTCAATAGTCAAAGAGACTCTTGATCGGTGAAGTACTTCTGATTAACCATCATTTTGCTGCAGTCACATGTCCGATAGAAGTAGCAGAACATGTCAATTCATCAAATTATTCCACAGTACGGCATATACTATCTGAAACATCAAATACCTTTCAAAAAAGAAGGTGTCTTTACATTACCTTTTTGACAGAAGTGTTCTTTCTAATCGAATGTTACTAAGTATCATGTTACTACCTACGGCAGAAGACCTGAGTTTTCTTCTTCTTCCCCTTGTTTACTAGTAATGGCTTACGAAGGATTAAAAAACACGGTTTTACAAATAGGGCACATTTACCAATTGGAAAACATTGGTACTAACCATTCACTCTTTAGCCAGAGGTTTTATAGGAAAACTACAAGGTTCTAAACTTTATTAAAATAAAAGTCATAACATCATCGTATGGTTTGTTGTTCGATAAAACATAAAATGTATAAACATAAGATGTATAAAATTTGAACAAAAGTAGACAACATTTATCATATTAGTTTAAGTTGAACTTAATAATAATAATAACAGATTTGTAGAGTAAACCGTTTTACTTAAACTATCGGGATACAAAAAGTTTTGATGAAATAAAAACATATATATAGATTTACTTATTTTAGGGGTGAGAAGATAATGAAAGAAAATGAGCCAAAATAGCGATTAACCAGAAATAAAATATTTGTTGTAGAAATATAAAGATAATTGGCTTTTCTTATACTTCTGGGCCGTCAATGTTTGCTTTCACTAAAGTTTTATATATGATGGTCAAACTGATTATTATTCTGTAATGCTTAGTTACAGTATATAAAGAACATTTTATCATAGTTACAGTATATAAGCAACATGGTATCATAGTTACAGCATATAAGGAACATTTTATCATAGTTACAGTATATAAGGAACATTTTATCATAGTTACAGTATATAAGGAACATTTTATCATAGTTACAGTATATAAGGAACATTTTATCATAGTTACAGTATATAAGGAACATTTTATCATAGTTACAGTATATAAAGAACATTTTATCATAGTTGCAGTATATAAAAAACATTTTATCATAGTTACAGTATATAAGGAAGATTTTATCATAGTTGCAGTATATAAAAACATTTTATCATAGTTACAGTATATAAGGAACATTTTATCATAGTTACAGTATATAAGGAACATGGTATCATAGTTACAGTATACAAGGAACATTTTATCATAGTTACAGTAAATAAGCAACATTTTATCATAGTTACAGTATATAAGGAACATTTTATCATAGTTACAGTATATAAGCAACATTTTATCATAGTTACAGTATATAAGGAACATTTTATAATAGTTACAGTATATAAGCAACATGGTATCATAGTTACAGTATATAAGGAAGATTTTATCATAGTTACAGTATATAAGGAACATTTTATCATAGTTACAGTATATAAGGAACATTTTATAATAGTTACAGTATATAAGCAACATGGTATCATAGTTACAGTATATGTTCCTTATATACTGTAACTATGCTAAAATGTTCCTTATTTTATCATAGTTACAGTATATAAGCAACATAGTATCATAGTTACAGTATATAAGCAACATTTTATCATAGTTACAGCATATAAGGAATATTTTATCATAGTTACAGTATATAAGGAAAAACCTAAGTGATATTACAGCCACCACGTGGAATGCATAAAGGTAGGTAATAGGTCTTTACATCTCAATAGATTTTGTATTTTGAAAGGTGATTTAAATATCATTTTTAGTTGAACTTGTGAATAAAACGTTTTAATTATTCTTGATATTCACTATGAAACTTTGCTTACATACAAAAGGAACGATCAGTCTTAATAGGTATTTGTCAACAAAGTATGGTTTCTATGGGGGTTCAAATTTGTGAGAAAGGAACTTGTATGTTAGGGCTTGAATAAAATGCAAGGGGTAGCCGTTGTTTATTAGAATATTCTGTAAGCCTGTATGTATTTTTTCCTTTTTACATTTTTGCATTGTTTCATCAGTTGGTTACCCTCACTGTTCGCGGTATATAATTATCCTCCAGGTAGCTCAATGATTACCACATAAGCTAAGTGATAGTCTTTTCTGTAAAACTAATTATCTAGCACCCCATGATAAATGCTCATTTTCTTAACTCTACCACATTTTCGGAGTTTGTTGGTTAAAATAGTTCTCGCAGATTTTAAACAAAACCCTTCAAATAAATTAAAACATTCTACAATATCTGACTATCTCTAAGGCAAAGAGGGTTAAACTATAAATTTAACAATGTCTTTATTCTTGCTAAAATTATATTAACAATATGATTTTAAATTACGTGTGTTCTAATTAACTTGTACTGTAATATGTATAAAATGTGTTATAAGAGCTGGAGAAACACGTTGCAATGTGAATATTACAAGTATATGTATTATTCATAGATGCAGTTACTGATAAAGGGTCTTAGCATGGGAAAATGGCAAGTCAGGATTTCGATCCCCTTGGTGGACACAACAGATAGCCCGATGCGGCTTTGCTATAAAAAACACACACACATACTCACAGTTATAAAGGTTTTAGTTTTTTATTCGGTTCTGATATATTGAAGAAATGTTTGGTTAGTCTATTTTTTATGATTGAACTACTTTTTATGCAATATTAGTCTTAAATAATTTAGCAGTAACTTGCATAAAGAACAAATACAAAACAATTCCTTCCTGGAATATCCGGTAAAATATCGAGACATAACTCGATTTTTATTGGTTGATGTAGCAGCTGTAGACATAACTCGATTTTTATTGGTTGATGTAGCAGCTGTGGACATAACTCGATTTTTATTGGTTGATGTAGCAGCTGTGGACATAACTCGATTTTTATTGGTTGATGTAGCAGCTGTGGACATAACTCGATTTTTATTGGTTGATGTAGCAGCTGTGGATATAACTCGATTTTTATTGGTTGATGTAGCAGCTGTGGACATAACTCGATTTTTATTGGTTGATGTAGCAGCTGTGGACATAACTCGATTTTTATTGGTTGATGTAGCAGCTGTAGATATAAGTCAATTTTTATTGGTTTGTGTAGCAACTCTAGTTGGTCATGCAATACTTTGTTGTTAAGTAAATACAGAGAGACATACTGTTTTTGAATTGTTCTTCCTTTCTTTCTTCTTCTTGCAAACAATTTTCAGACATATTTTAATTAATATGATTTAGACCATTTTAAGGATTTTATGAGATAACAGGTAAAAACAACCCAAAAATGTATATTTTGGGCTCCTGCGCGGTCATATTTATAGCAGTCAAGATGAAGACTAGCACAGATCTAAATTTTCATACACACAACAAGCTGAGATAGAAAAATGTTGAATTAGCCCATTTTGAGTATTCTTAGGGAGTCAGAACTTACACAAAAGCATAATTTAGGAAGTTTTGGTCAATCACTCAGCTATATTTTGACCTATTTATATAGAACTTGGTACAAAGATACTTTTCTACATTTACAAACAAAAATGGTGGACCTGATAATTTTTAGTAATTTATGGGTCAAGATGCCACAAAAAGTATAATGTTAGGGTCTTTGACAATTACTCCACTGTATTCTGAATAATTTACATGGGATGTGATACAAAAATATTTTTTTACAGGTCCCATACATATACATATAAAAATATAGGATATACCCATTTTTGCTTATTTTAGTGGGATCAGAATTTAAATAAACCCATGATTTTAGGGCTTTGATCAATTACTTAGTCTTATTTCGATCAGTTTACATGATGCAAAGATGCATTTCTACAGGAAACACACATCGAGAAAAAATATTGTTGGACTTGCCCATTTTTACTAGTCACAGGGGGTCAACATGCCACAAAAATCATAAATGTAGAGTTTTGGACAATTACTTCACCGTATTTTGTCCAATTTACATTGGATTTCATACAAAAATTATTTTTTAGAAGAGCCAAACAGAGATATCGATATTTTGGAATTTTTCAGCAAGGAAAGTAGAATTTGTGGTTTTCGTGGTCTATTCATGTGTATGTCAACCAACTTACATGGTATTTGGTACAAAGATACCTTTTTGCAGTTTCCAACTAGGGATATAGACAGTTTTCAATTTTTCTGTGATTTTCACGATTTTTCTTGTGTCAAAATTGGCCATGTTGTGATTGTGTAGTGGACACATGTTGCATTCGCTCTCAAATGTTGGCCTCTAATTATTTATCTATACTTGGTAGGATCATATTTTTATGGCTTGAGTTCAAGTTTTGATTGGTCGATTCTGCAGCTATAGCAGTATCTTGATTTTTATTGGTCGATATTTCAGATCTAGCTAGTTATGCAATACCTTACTTGAAGGGCATTGTTAATGGACTGCATCTGTCTGGGAGGACTTAGATGATATTCTGAGCTGCTAGCGCAAACCTTCATCAGGATGAAGGCGGGTGCTACAGCTTGAAACGTTGTAAAAACTTCCATTAATAATGTCCTTCAAGTACACTCTCCTCTAGTATACCTTTTAAGGAAGAACACAATACTTTGTTATTACATTTCTCGTTTCAACGAACTGTGCTATTTACAAAGCCAATAATTTACATCGAATCCATTATGAAATGCATTAATACATATTATAAGAACAGAATTATCACTTGAGTTATATGGATAAGGATTAAAACAGTGAATCAGTTGTTTGTCTTCTCTGTTATGCCACCTATAATAAAGAACAGTTCTTGATAAAACATAAACAGAATTCTATCTAGTAAGTAGCTAAATAAATAGATATCATATTTTGTTTTTCTTCATGACTCATTGCAAAAACAAAATGTTTCCTGTTGTAACTTAAGCAGCGTTTTTATAATAAATGTATTAATGTCTTCAATAATTCTTGCAGGATGGACGACATATACAAGGACAACAGACACTTCCATATTTGGATTCTCAGATCTCTAATCCCAAAATATCCTGCTCTTGTGGATAAAATCTCTTTTTTTTGCAACTTCCATGAATTTAGCTCAACCATGTACCGAATCCTTATCTTTTGAAAAAGATGTAGGCAAGAGTTACTGTACAATAGAAAAAGTAGATTATGTACATAGCTTTATAGCTGGTTTTGACCACTCCTCTATTACAGCTGTATTAGAGGCTGTTAAAATAACTCTATCAGAATATTGAGACATGAAATAGTGATTTAGTTAAAATTGTAGATTTATCAGCTTTAAATGCTATGATCTACAGTTTTAGTATGATAAAGTAACATATCTGAAACTATTGTTCAAGTTTCTAGTGTTTGTGATATGCATGTTGTGATAAGCAATGCACTTTTAGCTGTTACAGTCAATCCAACTACTCAGTTAAAAATAACCATTTCAGCTGATAAGGGCTGCCGACTGTCTCTCTTTCTTTCTGTTCACAGTTCAGTCCATTGCTTGTGAAAAGTCTTGTTCAGATGAATAAAATATTATTTCTGTATCTGACCGTGTATCTCTACCTTAGCTTGGTAACTGAAAACATAGAAGTTTCTATTAGAATAAGTATAACAATTTATATTTTTATAGGATATTTTTAGAAAGAATACGATCAAGTTTATATATTGCCTAACACCTATGCTTATAATTATGATTTGTAAAGAAAATTTTATAACAATACAACCTCAACCATATAAGTAGTTAGGGGGCTTGTTGGCACGCACTCCACCAGAGGGCGAAACAGGTGTGTCAACTTCAGGGGGAGGGGTAGAGGTGATGATGTCATAGACACCATTGACGTCATAGTTCCATGAAGTGGAACCAGATGGTGCTGGCACCATGACAGGCGGATATTGTCATAACAATGGCATAACAAATGTCCAGAAAGCGTTTTGCAAGGCCGCCATGATGATCTCATCGTAGAGTGTCTCAACATGTGATTACGTAATCAATGTTTAAGTTTAATTATGTGTCCTAAAAGTTACAAGTAAAACCATTATTTTGAACATACAAGCTTACATTTTCACCAGCTTGGCCTTATACTATCCAAATAACTATGATTTTTATTGTTCTTCACAAAATATGTCATTTCACACATGTATCCTATGACAGTTTCCACTTACGTACTTTTTACAGTGTTTCAATATGCTGAAGATGTTATCATTACAAGGTCTTTAATAAGGATAGTGTTACTTTATGCAGACAATGTTTCTATAGTTCCATGAGATTTTAACACACCTGCTGTTTTGCTTTCACAAGTAAAACCATTATTTCAATGACACAACTATTATAACACTAACAAAAGTACCCAACTTCGCTCAGGTTATTAGGTTGATAGGGTGTATATTCTGAACCCATTTTAGCATAAAAGTATAAACTATATACTTTTCTTTGCTAAGCAACATAACATAAAAACCAACGTTGGAACACATTATTACTAAAATGCAATGGTTTTTCTATATATTAGAAGTAGTTGTATAAGGAACCACTTTTATTCTATGTGGTTTTTCACTAGCTTGCCTCATAAAAGATGCGAACGTAGATAAGTAATAATACCCAGATGTACATCCTCAGTGTCCATTTAGTATGTGTGCAAAATTTCAGGTTTCTAGGTTCTTTATTCTTAGAGCTATGGCGGTCACACACAGAATAACAGACATGCCCTTTTATTATTATACATATATCAATTCATACATATTGTCCATTGATAATGGTTGGAGACGGCTTGAATGGGTAATGAAGAAAAACTTTAATATAAGTTTAACATAACAGCAAATGTACAACGTTTCAACAAGGTTTTGTTATCATCAGGTACAAGTAATTTACACTGACACGGATATATATATATATATATATATATATATATACTAAGTATAGTAACGAAAGTAGGTACACAGTACGGACCGGTATTAGTTAGGTTAGTAACTAAACGTTAAGGGTAGGTAGGTTACTTCTTCGGTACGGTACC
>NW_013667270.1:60301-61368 GCF_000517525.1 Limulus polyphemus | reverse complement strand
CCGGGGTGTTGGTTTAGAGTTAGGGTTATTTTGTTCAATTAAGATGGATTCCGTGATTTTTCGTTTGTTTATGTTTATTTCTTTGTTTAAAATTCTGTATTTTTAACAGATATACATTGGTTTCTTTTAGTTGAAATGGTAGAAAACATGGGACGGTTTTTTATTGTGTTCTGTGAGTCTGGTTTTCAATTTTCTTCCAATTTCTCCGATGTAGAATTCTGGGCAGTTATTGCATGTTATTTTGTAAATGACGTTAGTATTGTGTGATTCTAAATAGTTTATGTTTAGTAACGATTTTAATTTAGGGCCGGGGTTTTGAGATAATTTGACGTTTATATCAATTTTTGCAAGAAACAAGCATTAGTTTAAACGTTTTATTGAAAATAGATTTGTTTATAATTGGAATTACTTTATAACTGGATCAGAAACATATCTTTTTCTCCCTTGAATAATCAGTGTTTTGAGTGGTCTCACATATGCATTTTTATATGAAGTATTGTTATATTTCATGAAAATATTTTTTTCCAATAATTGGTAAAACTGGGCAAAATGAGTTTAATGACAAATACAGGTTGAATCAAGTATTTCTATTGTATAATATTGAGGTAACTTAGAAATGTAGAAGATGTACAACAAAGACATGTATTCGATCAGACACTGTTTACGAGACTAAAGCTAATACAGCTATCCCATGTCATAAAGAAAGGTTGAATATTCTACATTTAGGAAAAAGGTTAAAATATATTTGTTAATCCTTTGAATATATAATATATGAATGTTTTTTTATGGCAACCCTTCCAGAAAATTATTTTCGAAATATTACATCATATTAAATTGACAGATGAGAGAAATGTGCAAGTGCTAATTGAAACGATAAAGCTTCAAAATACTCTAGCTACGATCTTCAGCAGTATACTGAAAATACTCTAACTACGATCTTCAGCAGTATTCTGAAAATACTCTAGCTACGATCTTCAGAGGTACACTGAAAATACTCTAGGTACGATCTTCAGAGGTACACTGAAAATACTCTAGGTACGATCTTCAGAGGTACACTGAAAATACTC
>NW_013667270.1:57910-59373 GCF_000517525.1 Limulus polyphemus | reverse complement strand
ATACTCTAACTACGATCTTCAGCAGTACACTGAAAATACTCTAGCTACGATCTTCAACAGTATACTGAAAATACTCTAACTACGATCTTCAGCAGTAAACTGAAAATACTCTAGCTACGATCTTCAGCAGTATACTGAAAATACTCTAGCTACGATCTTCAGCAGTATACTTCCTAACACATTAGTTAGAACAGCCACAAATGAATAAATGCTGAACTTACATGACATTTGAAAGATTAAACATACTTTGCCTCTTGGTAATATAGTCTTTCAATTTGTAAATGAAAGCATCAATAATTGACTAACAGAACTGTCTTACTTTGTTAGAAACTATTTTGAAGTATTGTATGTGTCTTTACATGGTGCAATAAAATAGATTCAACAAAGTATTTGATACGCTCGAAAACTTAAATATTGAAATTATATGATATTTGCAAGATTAAGCATGCTTTGGCTTTAAATCAATATTATTGTTCATCTCTACAAAAAAGGGTGCAATATTTAAAACATGTTACCAGATCTTGAAATTTCATAACTCATCCAAATATAGTGTGATTTTAAACCATGAAATTTATTCAGCTACGTGATCTGATTTACAACTGAAATGGTATTTAATGATACTTTTATTTAGTTATCACTGCACTCAATCGTTAACGTCGATTTCAAAGTCAACTGATAATGACTATTGTACCTGATGATGACAAAACCTTGTCGAAACGTTGTACATTTGCTGTTATGTTAAACCTATATTAAAGTTTTTCTTCATTACCCATTCAAGCCGTTCACTGGGGCCTCTGCGATCCAGGAGAAGGCCTTTGAACCACGTAGCGGAGCGTGGGTATTCCATGCTAGTATTAAAGAAATATCGTTAAAGACAAACAACGAAGTGATTGAAACAAAAACAAACAAACAAAAAACATTTAGGTATTACATGAAACTCAATAAGAACACAAGTGCACATATTTCTACGAACATTTATTTTTGTATGTAACGCCTGCACCCAAAAGCTATACCTATACAGAAAACACAATCTCACAAACTGTTACTTTCCGTAAGCGTTTCGTACGTTTTCATGAGCGTTGCAGCAGCTCAATTAGCTAGATCTTTTATGATGAAACCTCTTCAAGAAACACATTATAAACTTATAAACGTGCTTTTATTTGTTAGCATTATATCTTAAATATTTTCTCAAATAAACACAAAAGTAATACTGAAAGTCGGGAAAACCTAAAATATTGATGTACTTTATTGTATATTTTTACTGCTTGAGGAAAACAAACAGTTTACTTTTAAATTAATCGTCAGAATTAATTAATTCTGTCTATTTATTTATATCATGAATTAGAACTTAACGAAAACACCTTACTTGATTTTCTTCTGTACGAATCTTTCGTATCTTATAAAGAACAAAATATATGGGATATTTCTACGTATATCATAAAGAACAAAATATATGGGATATG
>NW_013667270.1:55884-56910 GCF_000517525.1 Limulus polyphemus | reverse complement strand
ATAAAGAACAAACTATATGGGATATTTCCACGTATATCATAAAGAACAAAATATATGGGATATTTCCACGTATATCATAAAGAACAAAATATATGGGATATTTCCACGTATATCATAAAGAACAAAATATATGGAATATTTCCAGGTCTATTATAAAGAACAAACTATATGGGATAGGAAATATCCCATATATTTTGTTCTTTATGATATACGTGGAAATATCCCATATATTTTGTTCTTTATGATATACGTGGAAATATCCCATATATTTTGTTCTTTATGACATACGTGGAACGTATATCATAAAGAACAAAATATATGGGATATTTCCACGTATATCATAAAGAACAAAATATATGGGATATTTTCAGGTCTATTGCTGTTGGTTCATTCTGTTTTGTTTTGTTTCTCTCGGGACTTTGATTGGTCCTTTCGGAAAAGAACGAAATGGTTACCGTAATATTAAGATGGAGTAGCATGTTTTATTAGTCTTCCGAGATACCAAAGAGAAAGAAAGTAACACTAATGAAGATAAGTTCGGTGACATTTACTGTTACAAGTAATTCGTAAAGTATGATATAACAACCTAATTAACAGACATAATGGATTTGGTTTTCTCTACAGGCAAGGATTAAGTGTACATAATGAGTTTTAACAAAGTTTGTAACAGGAAATAAGATTTTTGCATAAAAATAGAAACTATACCCCTATAACATGTACCTCAGTCATGTTGTTAAAAATTACTACATTTTATTTCTAGAATCGAGTTATTTTTTATCTACTTATACACATATAAATTAATTCTTTACTTAACATTCAAGGCGATAACAAAAATTCACAAAATAAATATATTTATTTAGACACTAACGTATAACAAAGCCCTAACCACAATACATTTACATTCTTAAAGGTTTACACTTTTAGACACTAACGTATAACAAAGCCCTAACCACAATACATTTACATTCTTAAAGGTTTACACTTTTAGACACTAACGTATAACAAAGCCCTAACCACAGTACATTT
>NW_013667270.1:45243-55251 GCF_000517525.1 Limulus polyphemus | reverse complement strand
GGACAAACATCTAAGTTCACTATGGTAGCAAGGGCATGGGTTCGATTTTAGCACAGTGTGATATGTGGACAAACGTCTAAGTTCACTATGGTAGCAAGGGCATGGGTTCGATTCTAGCACAGTGTGATATGTGGACAAACGTCTAAGTTCACTATGGTAGCAAGGGCATGGGTTCGATTCTAGCACAGTGTGATATGTGGACAAACGTCTAAGTTCACTATGGTAGCAAGGGGCATGGGTTCGATTCTAGTACAGCGTGTTTTCACTCTCTGCCACTCTAAAATTTCAATAAAGGTTCCAAGTTTTTTTTAAGAGGATCATCTGTTACACCAAAAGTATAATAACAAAGATTACTGACACTGTTAGATAGTTCTAGAAAGAGAACGCTTGTAAATAACGTTTTACTGTTTCTTGAAAGATTTCTTTGATATGCGCCATAAAGAACCTTTGAAGGCATCTAATGCAAGGCAAGCTACGTAACCATTTAATTAATTATTTGGTACCTTTTACTTCTAAAACATTAAACCATTCAACATTAAACATTCAACCATTTAATTAATTATTTGGTATATTTTATTTCTAAAACATTAATAGCATTCAAAAATAATAATGAGTGATCTCATTGTTTATTTAAAATTGACAAAAACTAGACAAAACGTAGCATTCTTATATTCTGCTTTCTTATCAGTTATATGGAAATAATGTTTATGAAACCATAAAGCATTAACGTGATTAAAAATATTAAGATGTTTTCACAAAGAACAAATATTCGTTTTCTGCATGAAATCGTATGTGTTGTTAATAAGATAAAGACAATGCCTTCAAAAGTGCAACGTACTGGACAGTGGCCGTCTTATCAAGCTCTGGTTTTGTAAGGGACTTTCCTTGAGGATTTCCTATCGTTGAGTACGACGTGATCAGATAATTTGACGAAGAAAGTTATCATAATAAACGTTTTCTCGGGGGACCAAATCACTCTCAACGTTCTAAGCAAGCCAACTTATGAAAGGTTCTTTATCATCACAGACAATTCTCGTGGGCTGGAGAGTCCTATTATATGTGTTTCAGAAGTAGCAATGCGCATAGTGTTCCATTATAAATACTAACCATTTTTAATATAGTAATATGATAAAAAAATTACCTACTAATATTATCTGTTTTTTATTTATTTACATACTACACAATGACGTTTTATGGTGTGAATAATTAACAAAACTACTAGTTGAACCTAATTTTTCAAGTATACAATTACCATTACACGTTTATTTTACATTTCTAAATATGACAAAGGCTAACAATCAAATGTATTTCTTTTTTTTTAAATGTGATATACACGGGTTATCTGCGCATATACTTGAGCTAATATACTAGAGGAAAGACAGTTAGTCAACAGCATCCACCGTCACCTCTAGCTCTATTATTGTCTGACTGATTAGTGGGATTTGATCGAAAAAAAAATCAGATTATAGTTAATCTTTAAAAAGGAAAATATCTGAATAACAAGCCTTTACTCTAATTAAAACAATTATGCCATTATGGTTTCAATATTAAACAGTATTTGGCTTTTTCTTAGTTGTTTTTGTTGATATTAGATAATGCACGTTAAATGACGCAGAGTATTTAACAATATTGCAACTTTCAGGTATTTTCATGTGACGCCAAAAGCATAAGAATATCTTAAAAAGGCTGATTATTACAATAATATTTAGAAAAGGCTGACTATCATGATAATACCTGGCTAGCGGAATAATATATGGAAAAGGATGGCAAGCGTAATTATATCTCGATTGTTTGTTTTAAGCGAAAGCTGCACAATGAACTATATGCGATGTGAACGCAGCAGGGATCGAAACCAGAATTTATCGCTATAAATCCTTAACCATACCGCTTAACCATCCAAAAAGACTGGCTAGAGAAATATGTGTTTAACTTGCTCGTCGCCTACTAAAAAATAAGACACCCCGCTACAATACAAGTAATATATGAACATGATATTAACAATATTTATTTATTTGAGACTTTAATATGAATTAAATTTGTGTGTGTCGCTTAGAAACAAGAGTAAAATACACGAAAGAAATCTAATATTAACTAATGCCTTAAAATCGAACCTCTCATACTACAGAATGTCTTTAGAACAATGAGGTATTTAATGGAAAATGGAAAGTTAGGCTCATACAAATTACATGTGAATAATCAGACGAACGCAGAAAATACTCAGTAGGTGAGTTTATAGGATAAAAGCCATAAATCGTCTAAGAATTAATGGGGTATTAGAGGTACATTTTAAGATATGTAAAACCAGATTAAATGAGACATTACAAGAAATGTAAACACCAACGAACCTGAAATATAACTATTTGTATGATTGACATTTCGTGTCGTTTTTTACGTTAGAAATATCATAATATTACAAGGTACACGAAATCAGTAGCAGATGAAACTGTATGAGGGGAGGTGAAGTCCACAGCTAGTACAAGACTACAGCTTGATGACTGCAGGTAAAGTCAGAGAACAAAGAATTAACGCTTTGTTAATAACAGTAAAGATTGTAAAATTAATACGTTCTCATGGAACACAGAGATAAATCAAATTTCCAGTCCACTATAGAAATGTCGCAATATCAAGATACAGGTTTACAGTGGTCAATACTGAACTGTCACAAACAAGAAAGTCTGAAAATATTCATGATTGTTACGTATATAAAAATAAGTGCGGCAGCCAGAACCAATCAGAATTAAAAATGAAATGTTCTGATTGTTTAAAAGAATAACATATCTGACAATAGCTAACCAATATACATATACAAATATTCCCAACAAATGTTTGGAGACCAGAGATATCTACTGGTTTGATGGATGCATCTTTACCAATAAAATATCGAATAACTGCGATTGAAAGTAAGCCTCTAACGTTTTATTTGTTTACACACACATACAACTATAAGGTCGTAATATAAATTTTCCCTGTTCAACGCTATATGAAATTAAATATCTTGATTCCATTTAGTGATTTACCAATAAAAATCCATTAAAAACCAACTGACTGTTAGAAATATCCGGCTATGTCCAAAAGGTATGATGCATAATTAAGAAAACATTATATGAGCATAATTCAGATCTTCCATTTAACATAATTTATTCAAAGATGTTATAAAATAATGCCACAAAATTTGCCAGAATCCCCATTGATAGTACTTAGTATAGGCAGGACATTCCATTGTTTCCGGGAATTCCTTATTCCTTTCAGGCAGTGAAGCGTCGAAACGTCGAGTTATCTTTCAGGTTTCTTCAAACATCTTTTTACATGTGACATATTCAGCAGATTTTGTTCGACTTTACGTAGCAACATTAAATAATTCTAGGGTGGTGCAAAATATTTGGCCATAGCTGTGATTTAACTGATTTGTTCTAAATATTTCTGCCAGAGATTCCTACATTGTGAGTAAAATTATTTAATGACTTGTAAATGAAATGCATAACAAAACATGCAGTTGCATGTTTCATCATTGTAATAAAAATATTTTGAGCACTAAATATTTCAAAATAGTACAAATATAAAATATTAGATAAGCTTGGTACTAAGTAGTGTATTAGTTCATCTTTTAGTGACCATATAAAATCGTGCATTAGGTAAGCTTGGTACCAAGTAATGTATTAGTTAATCTTTTAGTGACCATATAAAATCGTGCATTAGATAAGCTTGGTATCAAGTAATTTATTAGTTAATCTTTTAGTGACCATGTTTATTTTACATTATGACCACAAATGGATAAAAATCGCTTTTTCAGAAGCAAACGTCAATATCAATAGGCCTATTCGTGGAAGATTGCTCCAAGATATGAAAAATAGAAGAAGTACGATATGTTACTGAAGAACAGAATATGTACGTAATATATACATACATATATATATATATATATATAACAGAATATGTACGTAATATATATATATATATAACAGAATATATATATATAAATAATAGAATATGTACGTAATATATATATATATATATAACAGAATATGTACGTAAATGAACATTTATCACCATTTTTAAGGACTTATTTCCAAAGACGAGAAATATTATATATAATAAATTATATATATATTATTATGGTTTAAAAATAGTAAAGTTTTAATCTATAAGTGTTTAATGTTCATGTTCAATCGGCATATCTTTAAAAAGGCAAGACAGAAAACATGAGATCATTGCAAATTATATTGATAAGGTTTGTAGTTAAGCACAAAGTTACAGAATGTTATCTGCGCTATGGACACCACGAGTATCTAAGCACGGCTGTTAGCGATATAATCCTTCAGGCTTACCCCTGAGCCAATAAAGTGAGGTCATATTAAAAAGAAAATATTATTTGATGTGTGTCAAAGTTTATTGATTTTGAATGATGAAATTCAATCTATAGTATTAAAAATTAATCATTTTCATTTAGGCTCTCTCGATAGGTCACCTGAAAATGATTTAAGAATATTTAAGGAAAGTTTAGAAAATATATTAATTATGCTAACTAAAGAACAAGCACCATTTATCATAGTAGGATATTTTAATATTATCCTTTAAATAACTAGGAAACCCATGTATGTGATCTGTATGATTTAGTTTGTTTCAGTCAAAGTAAAACTACAACCAATTTTAATCTGTCAACAAGACTAACAGAAAAAAAATAGCAATACATAAATTGACCATAGTGTCCGTATTTTGAAATTGTTGAAATAGAGGTTCTTTGGTCATTTATTACTGATTATTATCCTATCTCTTTATTTAATTAATTCTTGCAATATTCCAGCTGAGAAACAGATAAATTATAGAAAAATCGACGAAATAAATAGAAACAAATTATACAATAAATTAAATGTAATTATTTGGGATGCTGCATTAAAAATTAACGAAACTCCATTAATAATTTATTATTGAATAAATTATCAAACAAACAGTCTATTGGTGATATAATTGTTGATAATGTTACAATAACATATTCACTAAACAACGCAAATAATACATTTAATGTATTTTTGTTGTTGTTCTTGTGTTAATGAAATTAAGCAAAGGGTAAAATAAATTAATCACAAAGATAAAATATAAGTTTTATAATAAAAAAATAATTTTAAAATTATATTTGTGAGACCAATAAAGCACTAATGAAATAATTGATACTGCAAAAAATCTAAACAGTTTGATTGGACAATATGTGGGTTTAGTAGTTATATCAAAAACATTTAGTTTATTGCTTTTCCATTGCAATACATACTTAAGCATTGAAGAAGAAGAAATATATCCAGATTATTTGAAAAGAGGAAAAATAATACCAAGTGTTTGGGATTTTGTTAATAAATTTGAGTAAATTAATACAAGATATTCAAGTTTTGTATGAGAGTATTTTTGATAAAATGAAAAAAACATAAGTTTGCCATAAAAGTGTTTTTAGACTTATCTAAAGATTTGATTTGGTAAATCATACGTTATTATTAGAAAAAATAAATATATTGGAATAATAGGTAAGATGTACACTTGAGTAGAGAGTTATTTATAAAACAGGATCTCGATAGTTAATATCGATAATTCTGACGAATTGATAAATAATAGAGATATTCCTGCTCTCGGACCACTCTTGTTGTTTTTTTATATGAAGTAGATTTTTTAACGAGTGACACTCACAGTTTTACATGATAATAAGAACTTATGATCTCTAGCTGAAATGGTTAGTTTCTAATTAGATAGATTAAATTATTGGTTAGTGATAGTGATTTGTTTGTAAATCTTTGAAAAAAATATAAATTTATACTTTTGCTAAGTGAAAATAAAAATACTAATAGAAAGGAAGTAAATATATATATATCAATGAAGTGTTGTTTGAAAGATGGTCATCAGCAATGTTTTGGGACGTTATAACTGATGATAAATAAAACTGGTTTGACATATAATATTTATTATATTTGCAAGATATGAAAGCATAATAAACAAATCAGATAGATTAGTAATAGGAAATGTTTGATAACCTTATAATACAGTTTTAATATAGGCGAATACTTGTCGGGAAGTTCATCAGAATTTAAATGTGTTTTTGCTTCTTCAAAAAATAAAATAAAATACCCCCCAGTGGTTCGTCTGTATTCTGCGAACTGATACTGCTAGAAACTGGATTTCAATACCCGTGGTGGGCAGAGCACAGATAGCCCATTTTGTAGCTTTTTTCTTTACTACAAACAAACACATAAACTTTTTCAAAAACGATTTATAAGAGTAATTTTGGGTTTAAACTATCAGGATTCTGTTTATCAATTATTTCATGACTACAAAGTATTAGATATTTATGAAATAAATAATTATTTAACAGGTAATTTTATGTTTATTATAAAAAATAATTAATATACTTACTTTTTAAAACTTATTAAAAATAACAAGAGAATCTATTGTCCTAATACAAGAATTAACGCTGATTTGCACAATACCACTTGTTAAAACATCAATGGGGTAGAAATTTGGAATGCAATACCTAGTAATATAACAGTAATTAACTCTTTAAAAAGGCTTAAAGCTTGTTTCAAAAACTAAATTTATGATTTACTTTATAATTTTTTATAGTTAATTAAAATATTATGATTATTAATTGTATTTAATGTATTATATACTGTAACTTTTTTATGTATTTATATGTATGTTTATTTCCCTTTTTTAATTGTTAAAACTCCTTTCCTGTAAGGGAAGATGCACTTTGTATAAATAACCTATTTTTGTTTTTTGTGTCTCCATTTCATATATAGATTGCTTTTAATTAAAATGTATTACTTACTTAGAACATATTGTATTATCTAGTATATGAATAAAACTGAATTGAATTGAGAAAAAAAAAAGAGTGGATTTTAAAACGAAATTAAAATCCATGAAAGAACAATTTACGTTACTAAGAGGAAAAGACCTTGAAATGTTTGGTTATTATAAAAAACACCAATCTATCATTCATTACTATATATGTTGTGTGTTCATTCTCTTTGTAGGTGTACTATATCTGAACTTGTAAAGCTATATTTAAATACATAATCTCCGTTTTTATTACTTCTGGGATATTAAAAACTATTATATTTTCAATTACGTTAGATTTATTATTTTTTTCGAATAGCTACACACGAGCTATCTGCGCGTAGCTTTCCATAATTTTAGACTGACAACACCCACCCCAAACTCTTGTGTGACAGAATAATGAGACTTGGTTGTTACTGTTATAGTCCACCCATCTCTACAAAACATGTAGAGTTTTGTTGTAGCAGTGAGACACAAACCATGAATCCTTGGATTGACAGTCCGGATAACCTAACCATTAGGTTGTACCCAGCTCGTTTATGTTAGAACACAATCATAACAAAATGCTCGAGTTTCTGTAAACTGAAATAAGGAAAAGAACAGAAAATACACAAAAGAGTGTCAGTTTTAAACTTTCTTTGTTTAAGAGCAAAGATTCACAATGGGCTCATTGCACTAAGCTCATCGCAAGGATCGAGCCCTAAACTATAGTGGTATAAGCCCTCAAGCTTACCGCTAAGTTAATGAGGGATAGTTTTTCAAAAAAGAATGAAAACATTGATGTATACTTTTCTCCTGTTACATTTGAACACCACCAGAGTAATTGTTCATTGCAGAGTCATAAAAATTAGGAATTTGATTTGAGAATGTTTTCAAATAGATGGAGCTGCTCGAAATATAATAAATATTACACGTAGTAGGCAATTATCCATTATAGTTCGAGTATGATAAAGTATGTATAGCAACATGATATTCCTAATAAACTATATTAAATCATCAATTAATTCTAACATAACATTTACGATTGTCTCACGAGCAAAGTAGAAACTAACTCTCAACCAAAAAGTTTATTTCCATCTCTGATAAAAGAAGAGGCAATGACGTGATTAACCTATGTTGTCAGAATGGGACCTGACAGGTGTCACATATAGGAGTAACGATTATTACCAATTTAAACTGACATCCTCTTAGTCAGACTGGCCATCCGTATATGATCATTCACTCAGATCATTCAACTGGCACAATGTCTTGAGTGAAGCGTGTACAAACAGCGAGCTAAGTCAGTAGCCATGATCAACTGAAGGTATATCTTCTTTAAGGGGTGTTTAATATACACGTGGGTCATTTCTTGAAAGGCAATGAAAGGATGACTATTTGGAAAAAGCTGAATTCGAACACATCACTGCGTTGAATGTTCTCTGAATCATGAAAACCTAGAAACAATTTTTATGAAAACACTGAGACACGGTAGTTTCTAAAGTGGCCCATTGGAAGGTAACATGAAAGTAATACAAGCACTTAGCCAACTATCCAAACGTTACAATATCTGCACAAGAAGGTATATATAAAAATTACCAAACAGAGTTGAAATGACATCTTGTTCGATAAATTCGTTAAAAAATTCTCCAAACAAAATCGTATACATCATTCGGGAGTCCATGACATTTATTTGTTGTAAAATGATGTGTGACAGTTGACACTGTATAAAAAGTAATCACCTAGTGGCAGCAGCTGACATTATACAAAGTAATCACCCAGTGACATTACATAAAAAACTTATGTTAGCCTAACATTGGATTAAATGATGAAAATAAAACAAGAACAGCGGAACTGAGAATAAGAAAACGGAAGTAATGTCGTTAGTAAATAACACACTGGTAATTATAAAACGGAAGTAATGTCGTTAGTAAATAACACACTGGTAATTATAAAACGGAAGTAATGTCGTTAGTAAATAACACACTGGTAATTATAAAACGAAGTAATGTCGTTAGTAAATAACACACTGGTAATTATAAAACGGAAGTAATGTCGTTAGTAAATAACACACTGGCAATTATAAAACGGAAGTAATGTCACTAGTAGATAATTGTTGCTAGTTACTTCCACATTAGCCATAGTCAAATACTTTCATCACTTTCGGAAGCACTAGTTTATATTAATTTATAATTATTTTTTAAAAAACTAGATCAATTGAGAAAGTTAATTAATAGAGGAATATAATGATCAAGATCTCAGCCATAACAAGTGGTATGGAGGACATCTTTCATCCTAAAACTCATTCATATAAAATCAGTTGAGGATTATTGATTTTTAGCGGACTTGTATGTTTGCCACATATCTCAGCAAAAGAAAAACTGTAATAACCAATATATGTTGATTGAATTTATAGCATTGAGTGATATAAATTGTTCAAGGAATATTTCTATCAATTCAGTTAATCTTCACTTCGTTTTAACATTAAGCTTAAAAATAGTTCAGGGAATTTCACTGTGTTGATATCAAACAATGAAGAATTATAGATAGTCGAATATGTTCTAAGCGAAACACAGCTTAAGCTCAGTGTTTTTTTATAAACTGAGATTACTTTATGTGACTTGGGCGTTGGCCTCAGTATACATTATTTCCTCCCACTAATACACACGTTCTAGTTATGAGTCATCGTCATACATAATAAATAAGTAGAAAAATGTGAAAGCGATAAAATATAGAAATTAGACTTTTAGAGAAAAATCACCTTTAACTCACTATGGTAGTAATTTATTTACTTGGTGACGTTTCGAGCAAACGCTCTTTTTCAAACCAGAAACAAGCCTGTCGGTTAATAACAATTACAAAAACGTTTTGAAATGAAACAATACAGGATAATAGAATGTAACGCGAGATAGAACTACGAGAATTAAACAATATAGTAAAACCGATATAATAAAATTGGTGATTAAAAAACAAAATAAAAATTAAAATAATCACGACCTATACCTCGAGAATGTAACTTTATTAGCTCAATATTTCGCTATTACAGTTTCGTCAGGAGCTATCGATATCATACGAGTTTCCTAATCCAGTTAAATCTAAATTAGAACACTGTCATTCGTAAATCGAACATAGATACACGTGTTTAGAAAGTTCATATTATATAAAATAATATCAAACATTATTGAATTTATGTTGTGAAGATGAATCACATCAACAATG
>NW_013667270.1:42701-44737 GCF_000517525.1 Limulus polyphemus | reverse complement strand
ATTCGTAAATCGAACATAGATACACGTGTTTAGAAAGTTCATATTATATAAAAATAATATCAAACATTATTGAATTTATGTTGTGAAGATGAATCACATCAACAATGCAAAATAAATAAAATGTATAAACCAATAAGTAAATTATTAACATCGTTTGACATACAATAAAATACGTTACGTATCTAAAACATTTATTTATATCTGTATTTGTAAGTATTTTACCATGTTATTTTATCAATACATACATAAAACAATGTCTGAACATATATTTCAATCCTTATAAATGTGTATAGAGACTTCGTCAAAGTACAAAATATTAAAATCCTTAAAATGTCATTCTAAACTCACTTCTAAGATCTCACTTTGTGTCTACATGTAGAGATTTAAAGATATATATATTTAAGTCCAAGAACCACGCAGAGATATGAGATAAACTGTAAATGTGTACGGCATATCTCTGACAGGACAATAATAACACGAATCTAGTATCATTGATATACAGAGAAGACAACTTTCACGTTAACAAACTTCTTGGTTACCAATTCTACTGATTGTGTAAATCATATACAAAACAGAATACCGTTTACTATGTATTCGAATGTAAGCTGTGGGTGGAGAATGTTTTATTTTAAGGTTTCCCATGATAACCATGCTCAAATGAAAGGGAAAAAATAAGAAGAAGGTTATTAACAAAAGTGTACGTATGTGTATATGTTTAACGACGTTAGTAGGTACACGTAAACATGTATGGAGAGAAGTCAGAAGTAACAGTAAGTGACTCTTCTTTATATGTACACAACCAATAAAATTATACACTTATAAAAAGTTAAAACAGCTGAAACATGAATATAATAGTGTGCCTGTATGATGTAACGATAAATTTCGAAGTGATTATAAAATTCACGTGGATAAATGTTATATAAGATGTTCAAGAGGAAAGGTTATGAATATAACTGTAAAAATGTAAGAGTTACTATAAAAGCTGATAAAGTAAAATACTAACTTTGATTATTGAATTATCATGTCGATCATGACATTTAAAGGTAATACATTCTCTAATACTAACTTTGATTATTGAATTATCATGTCGAGCATGACATTTAAAGACATGGTAATACATTCTCTAATACTAACTTTGATTATTGAATTATCTTGTCGATCATGACATTTAAGGTAATACATTCTCTAATACTAACTTTGATTATTGAATTATCATGTCGATCATGACATTTAAGGTAATACATTCTCTAATACTAACTTTGATTATTGAATTATCATGTCGATCATGACATTTAAGATAATACATTCTCTAATACTAACTTTGATTATTGAATTATCATGTCGATCATGACATTTAAGATAATACATTCCCTAATAATTAAGAAGATAGTGAAAGTAAGTTAGTATATAAAATGAAACAGATATTAACAGAGCTATGCTTTTCTTGTATTATGTTTTTTACTATATGTATTCTGAGAGCTAGTGGTGATCAACTTAATATATTTTGTAATGCTGGTGAGGTTGTATGTTTTGTTCGATTTTCATTATTTTTACTGTAGTTTAGATTACCATTTAGGAATCAGTTAAACGACTTTATCTTTACAAAACTGGTATAAACAACAATGTTAGATAATGTTTCTCTTCCTTCTCTATTTTGTTATTAAATCTCTAATGACCTCATTAGATGCTAATTGCATATCCTGCTTTGTGGAAGGTAATAACTGTTTCGTTTTAACTTGTATTCAAATCTAAAAGTCTATAGAAAAGTGGAAATGTCCCTATATCAGGGTTTTTTTAATTTCCTTTTTTATTCTCTTCTCGGAAAAAAAAATGAAACAATGTCACCCTTGTATAGCGTCGGGCAGTTTCCAGCCATCATACCAAAAATTTCGGTGTAACCAAAGAGTTTTTGTGTGGAGTTTACCACTAAATAGTCACAATTGCTATATGATCCTAAAGTACACCTTAGGCCCCGGCATGGCCAGGTGGTTAGGGAGGTTCGAATCCCCGTCCCACCAAACATGCTCGTCCTTTCA
>NW_013667270.1:41654-42410 GCF_000517525.1 Limulus polyphemus | reverse complement strand
ATAAGTTTAGTACTTTGGTGTATTTAGCTCCACAAGTTTAGGATAAGTTTAGTACTTTGGTGTATTTAGTTTCACAAGTTTAGGGTATGTTTAGTACGTTGGTGTATTTAGTTCCACAAGTTTAGGGTAAGTTTAGTACTTTGGTGTATTTAGTTTCACAAGTTTAGGGTATGTTTAGTACTTTGGTGTATTTAGTTCCACAAGTTTAGGGTAAGTTTAGTACTTTAGTGTATTTAGTTTTCCAAGTTTAGAGTAAGTTTAGTACTTTGGTGTATTTAGTTTCAGTTTGAGTAGGTTTGGCTCTTGAGTATTTGCTATTATTGTCTTTTCTATCTATGTGCAACTTTTAAAATATATATGTGTATAAATTGGTTACTTATCTATGGTACTTGTATTATGATTACGTTAATTTCTAAATTATTATTTTGTGACAGAGAAAGTTTCATTATTTAAGTTGCTTATAATTATTATAATATTATTATTATAGCTTTTGCTATATATATATATATACATGGTAAAACAACAAGATACGAGATATGTATAATGATATTAATCTTTATATTATATCTATACTAGCTGAGTTACCCGGCGTTACATGGTGAAAATTTAGATTTGAAATGTATAGATCAGTATTTTTTCAGCAAATTATTCAGTAAGTAGACAAAAGCTGTGATGTGAGAAAAAAAAAAGCATTTAATCAATTTTGTTTGTTTGTTTTGAATTTCGCGCAAAGCTACACGAGGGCTATCTGCGCTA
>NW_013667270.1:32473-40928 GCF_000517525.1 Limulus polyphemus | reverse complement strand
AGTCAAGTTCTGTTCTACGTGTGCTCCAGTGAGTCAGCGTTAAATTTACGTACGTATAATGCTACAATATGGGACTCGATCCCCCATAGTGGACGTAGCTCAGGTTGCCCATTGTGTAGTTTTGTTGTAGTCAAGTTCTGTTCTACGTGTGCTCCAGTGAGTCAGCGTTAAATTTACGTACGTATAATGCTACAATCTGGGACTCGATCCCCCATAGTGGACGTAGCTCAGGTTGCCCATTGTGTAGTTTTGTTGTAGTCAAGTTCTGTTCTTCGTGTACTCCAGTGAGTCAGCGATAAATTTACGTACGTATAATGCTACAATCTGGGACTCGATCCCCCATAGTGGACGTAGCTCAGGTTGCCCATTGTGTAGTTTTGCTCTAAAACAAACTGTTCTTCGTTCTATTTTCTCTTTTACAGTTTCGTCTTTTGTCATTGTTGAAGAGTTGGCTATATACAAAGAGCTTGAATAAGTTCTGCGTATATCATCCTATTATACGGTGGATGCACATGTCTTTAGTGAACTATGGTTATCTAAGACTGGAGTTTTGCTCAGGAACACAGATATTCATTTTGAAAATTTATTCTAATTTTAATTTAAAAGTAAGGCCAGACAGAACTGTCTTAAAGTAAAGGAAGGGAGGGTTGTGGTATTCTTACCTAAACAACTTATTTATGCCCATATTTTGTTCTATCCTAGCTCTGAATTAGATCATGGGAAACAGCACATCAATAAACTACAAGCTATATTTTAGGGTTTATTAAACAAATGTCACTTCGATATCTACTAGTAGACTGTGGTTAGTGGCGCTGACCTTTTACGGACTGACCTGTTCTTAATCATGTAAAGACACAGATGGATCATTCTTTGAGTTTGACTGGCTCTATAGTTATCTTGGCATTATAAATTATCAATACTAACTCTTGATTGTAATAACGTGAGTGATATGATAATGTACTATTTTAATACCTTTTTGTTTCAACTCGTAAACGAGACTGTTTTGTCCCGTCCACTGAAGGTTGTTATTTATTTTTAACTGCCTTCTAAGCCAGTCTTTGAAACTGATGATTAGTCTCTATTTTTATACATCAGCCAGCCAACGTGTAATAGCATACTTGTTCTGGTTATGTACATAAGAACGTATTTCATACCACTATGCACAATAGTTTCCAGTTATGTCACTCAAATGTTATTGTGTAGTCCTTTCTTTTATCGACCATCTACAATATGGTTATTGTATTTCATTTCTTACATTTTGGGTTCTGTTATTTGATTTTCCTAGCTTGCACACCTTGAGTAATTATCTTGCTATTGTCTATAAACCTATGGTTAATTGTAGAGAACTACGTAGCTGTCTCTTACATAATAAGTAACAAAGTATCCAAATAGTACACACTTTCGCTATGTAAACGTGAAATCCGCCTATTCATAATAAGTAACAAAGTATCAAAATAGTACACACTTTCGCTATGTAAACGTGAAATCCACCTATTCTGAAATTTTTATTAATCAAATAGTATTCCCCCCTTACAAGTAGGACATTATTTCTCCTTTTTAATTGGTCAGTTTCATTCAAAGTTTTGAAAACAAGTAAATGAATTATTTGTATCCATATATCTATAATGCAAACAAATTCAGTTACAAATGTTTTAAAATAATAAAATTGCAGCTAGACACAAAGGTTAACGCCCTTGTTGTACATCGGTAAGTTTGCGAACTTACAACTCAAAAATCCCATGTTCGGTTCCCCATGTAAGAGACAGTTACGATTGGATAGTCCAATGTGGTTTTGCCTCTAAAGTAAATCAATAATCGCCCTTGTTCTGCATGTAATTTCATTCTGAATTAATGATTATGATATTCAAATGTCATTTGGTATCCATATCAATTCAGGCTGATAATGCTCAACTGTCATATTGTATACTAAGCAACATCACATCATAGTAGATAATCTTGCTTCTGTGTTATACCCAAAACCTTTCTAACAACATAATAATTATCCTTTGATTTCAAACCATGATAAATATGATAATTATGTCTGTAAAAATTATTAAGATTTTATAAAGGCGTAAAAACTGCATCCTTTTATTTATTGGCTATAACAAAACTCTAAAGAGAAGAAATATCTGTGATAAATCAAACTAGACAGCAGATGTTATTTTCTCCTTCACACACCATCTAGTTTGACTATTACAGGAAAAACATCTGCAGTCTGATGATCTATATTACAGTTATTACACTTTTTGATTTTCAGTGCTTTTGGCATTCAACACCCTAGCTTTGAAGTTCTAAGCGCTTATTTACGATCAATTTGAAGTAATGATCCGACTGGATAAATCTATGGAATATAAAAAATACCTTCATCGTAGGATTTCTTTCTACGACGGTTCAACACAACAGATCCGGCTGATTGTGGTCCACTTTAATGGGTTGAAATTTTATTTCTCATAATCTACTTTAAAGTCATTTATCATAGTTCATTATTTACAATAACATTTCACACCGCCAACAGTCTATGACTAGTAGCAATGTGTGTGTGTATGATACCTATTGTGTTGTCACTAATAAACTCTAATCTGCATTTCTCACGTATCGAGAGTGGACCAAGTAGTTAACATGTCGGACTATGAATCCGTGTTCGTATCCCGTCAAAAATAATCGTAGTCCGCACGTCGGAGTCGTAGATGCGTTATAAGAGTGACAGTTAAACCCTACTATTTGGTAATACAAGAGTAGCCTATGAATTGGCGGTGGGTGCTATTGACTAGCTGTCTTCTCCGTAGCCTGTCAGAGTCAGGGATAGTTAGTGCAGGTAGACCTTGAGTAGCTCTGAGCGAATATCCAAAACACTCAAGTTAGCATTGCTCATCAATGTGCAAACAAGTAACATAAACAGTTTCAAATACTCGCATATATACTTTACATGCCTAGTGACGACCTTCACGAAGTAGTTAGAGTCTACGAACGTATAGGTGTGAGTGGTTACTAACAGAATCTGATTAGTCAAACTACAACACAGCGTATGCATCACGTGCACAACAGGTCCTGAAATATCACTGGCAAAGGATAGAACATGTTTCAGCCTACTTCCTATATACATTTAATCTCGTTAACATTGTTTCACAGAGATCATTCTTGGTCTTGTTTCTACTATTTACATACTGTACCTCTTTACTATAATAAGTTTGTTTGTTTTGTTTTTAATTATGCACAAAGCTACACGAGGGCTATCTGTGCTCTGCCCACCACGGGTATCGAAACCCGGTTTCTAGCGTTGTAAGTCCGCAGACATACCGCTGTGCCACTGGGGGGCTACTATAATAAGATTTTGTTGATACTTCTCAAGTGATGCAATATAATGTTTCCTGTAACCCTGAAATTCGAAAAAGAATGGACCGTAACTTTGTATATTCTTGTGAATGAAGAGGTGTGGACTTTCTCTAGTAGTAATTATACATTGTAAAATGCCTATAATAGAATAGTTTTGTTTAAGTAAGCATCAGAATATTTTTAGCCGCGGCATAATGGCTCATAGAATGGCTCTGAGGTTTTACAAGTACAAACTTTTAGCTTATAGCTCCCTCATTTGAGATCTAATTACTGTTTAAGACTTGGGAAGTCAAACCCTTTTGATTGATGTATTTGACCACGACCAAAGTCTCATAGAATAATTTACTCTAATCCTCCCTAAAAGAATTTAAATTTGAGGGTAATCTGGTAGAGATCGTGATGAGAAATATAATCGAATCGGGTATACGCGCACCGCACGCTTCTTATTGCTGGCGCACAAAAATATAGCTAATAAAAAGGATAAAAAGGCCTCATAGATTAATTTACTCTAATCCTACCTAAAATAATTTCAAATACCGTGGCTGTTAAGGATACCCCCTTGTTTTATCGTTAATCTTATGTTACAACTATAATTAACACTATACTGAGAAGAAAAACGGAAAACATTATAGGTTAATGTACACCACCCTATTTGTTTGCCTGTAAATAAATCACCTTTTCAAAGTAAATCCTAAAATTTGTCGTAATAATTGGAACTCAATAATACCAATCTTAAGTCATTCATAAATAGGTTATGAATATATCCTATTAACGATGTATTCAGGTTTCAATCAAATGTTTCTGTTATGAAAGTTTTTTTCTTAGGAATTCCTCACAATTCAGGTAACAACCTCGTTAACTCTCGTTAACTTTGACTAGTGTTGTGGTTTAATAAATGTCAATAAATGTTTGCTGCACAATATTTCCTCTTGATTTTGTGTTTGTTATTGTTATCTCAACCCAGAAAACAGAATAACTTGAAGTACCACACAAGTAGGTAATACTGCCTTCCGTACTTACCATTGAAACTCAATCATGTCACACGCAGCTATAACGTATGGGTAGTTAAATTATGAACTACGGTATTTTTGTATTTTATGTTATCGAGTCAAATGAACTTATAGAGAGTTTACCTTATTACATAGGTTTTCTTTTTCAAACTTAAACTTTGAAACACATTATGAATATTATACACACATATATGCTCATTTTTCTATTTTTTGCACGTTATCACAGTATTTCAAGCTTCGTAGATCGTTGTGTTTTGACAAATGGGTAGCATTCATAATTTATTTCTATTAAGCAATAAATGATTAGTTAATGTGCATATAGACTCTTTTAGTTTAACCTTTATTTGACAAGCATGTGCATCTAAGTTACAACTTATAACAATTACTATTATTTCTTTTGAATTACATCATGATTTCTTATATATGCAATATAAATCATCAGTTAGCCCTTCGTGCAGCCAGTTGAGTCCCTAACAGTTTGTTTGATAGACATACTAGATGATTCATGTAGAATACCTATGGTGTTTTATCTGTGTTAAGTATGAGTTTAAGTAGGTAGACTTCTATGTGTTTAGATTTATATGTCCTATGAACATGTAAATGAGCTTCAGTAACTGTTATGTGGCAACTTTGTTTTATTTTCATTCTTAGGTCAAGGAAAGTTGTACATTGAGGCCAATGCTTGCAATATTTGAAGTGACGAAAACTTTCATTTCCATTTAATGTTTATATATGTCCTAATTCATATTAAATGTTTCTTCACAATAAACTAAATACATACTTGCTTCTAAATATAGTCTGTTATTTATAATACTTATGACCAAAGAAAAATATATATACTGAGTTGATTTTTATTTAAACGTACGTATATCTTTCATATCTAAGTGTATAACAGTTCATGAATTCCTAACAAGTTTCATTGATTTTTTAAAATTCTTTTTCGTCTATATTTTTTATTGGTTGAAAACAAGTAGATTTCACCGTCAGATTATTTGTTCGCAAGAAAAAAAAACTTGAACTAGATAGAAATACGAAAGTTCATGAATATCTTACCTGAAGGAAGATGAATACTTCTTAAACAGTGGAGGAATTAATGATGGAAGACGCAAAAGAAAATCACGATGCCATTTCTTTCTTAACATGACATAAAACTGTCTTGGATACATGAATAAGACAAATAAAACATTGTTACTACACACTGTACAACTTCAGATAATATTTCTGATTTTCCACAAAATTGAAACAACATATCGACTGTGCATTGTTGTAATATTTCCCATTTTGTAACATTTTCGTTATTCTTATCTTTGGGTCTTTAGTATATATCAGCCTCCAATTTTCCGGTTAAATTTGAAATAATTAGTCAATGTGAATATTTATTTGAAGAATCACTAAAAAATCTTAATAAACAACTATTTAAATTGTATTATTTTAAACCTGTATTTCATGTATTCAGAAAAAATGTCTCTAATGTGTTCTATAATAATCTACTCTATATCAACTGTCCAAATTTTGTCTCCTTTTACCACAATAAAACATACTTAAGAATATAATTCATATTAACTTAAGGTAACTTAAAATTATCACTAGGATTTACATATTGACTATAGACTACAATCGAGTTGATTTTGTTTTCTTGTTAAGAATCATTAGTCAGCAGTGCTGCTTCCAGTAAACGTTTGTGTGAAGTTGATATCAAACGAATAATTATATTAGACAGTTTAAGTTTTCAGAATCATGGTTTTGGGTTTTACTTGGGTTTTGTATTTCGAATGTGATACAATGCAAATAAATCACTATAATGAGTTTTAGTCTGTGTAATAAACGTATAGACATATCGATAATGTGGTTAGATGAAAAAAATAACAACATCATATATTAAATGATTTTATTTTTCACGGTCAAATATTTTTCATTTTAATAAAACATTATTGCTGAATAAAATAAGAAAATAAATTTAAAATAAAGATATAATAAAAATGTAGTCTTATCAAATGAATAAATATTTATAAATAAAATAAAGTGAAAGTATGCATTAAGATTTTACATTATTTTTATTGAATAATTGTAATCTTTCATGCAGTGTAACGACCACACAGCTCGTACAAATATGTAGGGAAGAAAGTCTTATCACACCTCACTAACCACAACAACAGCAATACTTAAGCACTCAGAAAGAGATAACATTAAAACTGCCTTACTCTTCTGATATCTAAGAAAAGGAACAAACTAAATGATGTCATATGATCAGATTTTAAATAAGTGGTAAAAAATCGTGGTTCTAATAATAGGTCATCTGTGCATTCCTGTATATTGTGTTTAATTGATTTTTCAAAGAAAATTAATATTCAATGCAAATGAAACATTTAGAAGCTTGTGTAGTATTTACAGAAATATTTAGCAGACGTTTATCTATATTTTTGTATGAAATGTAAAACAGATTTAAGTTATTGTAACTGTAGTTGTGAACAAATATTCTTACTAATATATGTAGTTAACATTCCAAACACCTTTTCTCTTAAAGTGTAACATATACCAGTTAAAACAAATAATTTATACAGTAAACTGGCATAAAATGTAGTATTTAAAAAATAGTTTCGAAATTGATTGTGGAAGTCTATAATTGTATACGTAGCAAGTTATGAACGAAAACGTTTTTTTTTTAACGAAATTCCTATTACATACAATTTAACTAAAATTGTATCAAAAACATTATAATAAATGGAATATTATAAACATTATATTATTATGATATATCATTATCATATTATATATATCATAAACATAAAATAAAGTATTTTGCTATCTCTTTGTTTCTTCAGGCATTAAAAATGTTTTAAAATTAAACATCTTTGACCATCTTATCATACATTATAATTGTAATTTCACAGAAACAAATATTACAGTGAAAGTAAATTCAGAAGACTTTCAATTTAATGAGACCTTAAAACGCTATTATGTATAGTTTAATTCATTCGCTGGTCGTAGTACACAGAGTTCATTGTTCAGCTTTGTACAAAACAGGAAACAAACAACCCTAACTTGCCTTTAGTTATTTTCTCAGTTCCAAGTACACATATGGTGAGAGAAACAGAATATAGTCGAAAATTTTATACGTATTAATAATTTAGGCCTGACATGGTGTGATGGTTAGGGTGCTCGGTTCGTAACTTGTCGTTCGCGGGATCGAAACCTTTAACCAAACATGACATGTTCATCCTTTCAGCCGAGAGAATGTTATGATGAGGCGGTTAATATCAATATTCTTTGTGAAAAGTAGCCTAAGAGTTAACTTTGTTTCGAAAAATATTATCTTAATAATAGAAATTAACATAATAAGGTAATATCGAGTAGAAATGTTAAGGTTATTATTAAGCAGATTCTAAGCTAACAATAGGTTAACACAGAAAATATTAACTAGATCATGCCTTACAGAAGCAAAACAGATTAAAGTTTAAAAAGTTCCATGTTGAACATTATGGCATATATCTAATAATTGTTTGGTTGATACTGAAGGACGAACCACTGAAGTCCTGACACCAACAAAAAAATTTAAATATATCACGTGGTGGCAGTTCTAATTACTATACCTCACGAGACTAGAGTTCATGACATTGTGACTAGACAGTCTGCTGTATCTTTGGCACACATTAAATTTCATGTGTCTTCGGTACTGTTAGTTCACTTTTCCAGTAATGGTGTTCGCGAACTCAATGATACTGGCCAGCTAGATTCTCTATGCGAATATTAAACGCCAAAATCAATGGCTCAGCACTAGGCAAAAACCATTTCCGACCCCTAAACTTGGACTCCGTCCACAGAAAGTGATGCTTTGCATTTGGTGGTACATCATAGGAGTAATTCATTTCGAACTCCTCAATCCACAGCGAACGGTCAATGCAGAGATCTATAGTCAGCAACTGGAACGTTTAAATCAAGCCCTTCATCAGAAATTCCCTTCACTCGTCAATCGGAAAAGGTGTTCTTCTCCACGACAATGCACATCCACGTATGGCACGTTTGACGCAACACAAGATTATGGAGATGGGTTTGAGAAGTTCTCCCCCGCCCATCATATTCTCCAGATATGGCACCATCAGATTACCATCTTT
>NW_013667270.1:29447-32301 GCF_000517525.1 Limulus polyphemus | reverse complement strand
AATAGGAAAACGTATGCAAATGTGGAAGATGTTAAAGAGGACATCGACATGTTTTTTGTGCTTCAAAGCCAAGTGATTTCTTTCATCAGGACATTAATAACCTGATTTTAAGATGGAAAAGCATCATGGATAAGAATGTAGAGTATTTCATTTAGTAAATCTTTTGTTTTGATACATAAGTTGTTCGGGTTTTTTTCATCTAAAAAAAAGCGACATTAATTTCTTGACGACCTAATATTTTACCTTCACTTTTATGTTCAAATGTCGTATATAAATATACATGTGGTAGTTGTAAAGCCACTTACATAGTCAAGACTTATCGCCATTTACAAGTACATGGCTTGTAACACATGAGAGGTTCTAACAGAACTGGAACTATACTTCGAACTCCACCTAACTCTCCTATATCTTCTCAGAACGATACGTCATAGCACCCCATTTCATTATAAAACCTTTCAATTCTAACTGCTGAATATAATGATCACGAACTGTTGATAAAAGATTATCTACGTATTACAAACGAAAATCCAAGCCTCAATAGAAATTCAAACTACTTCCCCCTACTTTATTCAAATAACTCTCTCTCCTTTTTTAAATTGAATGTTTTATAATTTCGTAACAATATTCATTGTACTTTTATATTAGTAATTATACTAAAGATTGTTTCATTTGTTATTTTCATAAATTTCCTATAGATGGAATATGTGTAATTCCGAAACGTTCATTAAAGATGTTTATAATTGCCGTTTACCAGCACTAATAGAAACCTACATGAAATTCACCAGCATCTTATATGGAATTGACACGCTAATAGGGTACCTTACATGGAGTTGAACAGCTATTAATGTAGTATACATAGAATTCTTCAGCTAACGGCACATGACATGGAATTCATCAGTCCAGGGTATGCTACATGAAATTTACCAGTTGTTATGTCATCATACACATGAAATTAACCAGCTATGTGGGCTCCTTACATTAAATTCGTATGTTGTCAGGTTACCTTAAATGGAATGTGTTAAATTTTAGGTCACTTTACATGTAATTCAACAGTTATTAGGGTAACTTTTATGGCATTCACCAGCTATTACGTCACCAAACGTGAAATTCACTAGATATTAAATAATCTTACATTGAATTCACCAGCTATTAGCGTACCTTATACACAACTTACCAGATATTAAGGTACCTTACTTGGAATTTGCCATCTATGAGAACACCTTACATGGATTTCACCAGCAATTATGACTCCTTTTATCCAACTCACTAGCCGTTATGTCACGTTATATTGAATTCACCATCTATCTATTAGATCTATTTACATTGTATTCAACAGCTATTTGGTTCTTTACATGAAATTCACTGTATATTAGTTAAACATACATGCAATTCTCCAACTAGTAGGGGTGCTTTACCTAGAATACAACAGCTACTTAAACATCTTACATGGAAGCAACCAGCTATTAGGACACTTTATGTGTGAATCACCACATATCAGGGTAACTTACATGACATTCACCAGCTATTACGTCACCTAACGTGGAATTCACGGATTATTAGGCCAATTTACTTGAAATTCATCGGAAATTTAAGCACCTCACAAAAATTCACCAGCTGTTAGGATACCTTACATGAAATTCACTGTATATTATATTTACTTACATGGAACTCACCAGTTATCATTACACTTTACATGAAATTTACCAGCTACTAGGGTTCCTTATATGAAATTCACCACTATTAAGGTATCATAAAGTGAATTCGCTAGCTATTACGGTGTCTTAGATGGTATTCACTAGTATTATGGAACCTTAAACGGGATTCAACGGCTATGTGGGATCCTTATGTCTATTCCATTATCTATTATATAACTGTAGAAGGATTTAACAAGTTATGAAGGTACTTTATACAGATTTCATTAGCTATTAGGATACCTTACATGGAATTCATCATCTAAGAAGGAATGCTACATAGATTTCGTCAGCTATGAGGGAACCTAACATAGAACTCACCAGCGATTAGGGTGCATTACATAATTCACTAGCTATGAAGGTGTCTCACTTAGAATCCACCAAGTATTAGGGCGACTTACATGAAAGTCACCAGCTTTTAGGGAACGTTACATAAAACTCAGAGGTTACTAGGGTACCCTATATTAAATTCATCAGTTATTACATCACCTTACATGTAATTGACCAGCAAAGAAGGAACCTTACACTAAATTAATCAGCTATTAGGAACCTTACATGTAATTGACCAGCAAAGAAGGAACCTTACACTAAATTAATCAGCTATTAGGAACCTTACATGAGATAAATCAGGTATTAAGTCATCTTAAATGGAATTCATCAGCTATGAGAGCACCTTACATGGAATTCATCATCTATTACATAACCCTATGTGAAATAAATCATCTATTAGGTCAGCTTATATGGTATTCACCAGATATTAGGGCTCATTATATGAAATTCACTTTCTGCTAGGTCACCTTACATGGAATTCCTCACCTTTTAGGTCACTTTTTATGGAATTCACCAGCTATTAAGACACCTTATATGGAATTTGTCATTTCTTAGGGCATGTTACATAGAAATCTTCATCTATTAGGTCACCTTACATGTGATTCACCAGTTTTGAGGATACCTTACATAAAATACAACAGCTATTAAAGCATCTTACGTGGAGTTCACAAGTTATTAAGGCGCCTTACATCGAATACACCGATTATTAAGTCACTTTATAAGGAATTAAACAGCTATTAAAGTACCTGACATGGAGTTCACAAGTTATTAAGGCGCCTTACATCGAATACACCGATTATTAAGTCACTTTATAAGGAATTAAACAGCTATTA
>NW_013667270.1:24155-28941 GCF_000517525.1 Limulus polyphemus | reverse complement strand
TTCTTTTTTAATACAAATATGCTTTAATATACAGACAATAATACAATTTACAATCACAGTTATTACAAATAATGATCTATGTACAAAAGATTTACAAACTTACAACCATTATCGAGTCTTCTTTATGGTCTGGAATTTCATTGATGTCTTATCGAGGGTTCATGATGAGCGAGTTAATTTCGAGTTGATGTAGGTACGTTTCACTTAATAAGGAGCTAGCTAGCTTAGTGGTCTTCATTGATTACACGCCGATTTTTTCCGCCGATGACGTTATGTAATGTTTTTGTAAAAGTACTAATGTCCGATGTGAATTCACTGAAGTTAAATGGTTTGTAATGTTTGAAATTTATAAAGTTCCTGGTCAAATATCTGAAGTGTCCCGATTAATAATCGTTATAACAATCACAGTTATAGCTTCCGAAGTTTATAGCGCACCAACTATAGCAAACCAATAATAGATACTGTTTTTTGGCGTGTAGCGTTGGATATATTTACAGGCGAGAAGAGAGTTCCCGAAATTTCAGCAACGCAACAATACTGACGCTACACTAACGTTTACCTAAACACATATATTGTTGATTCTTACACTCGAGAATCTTCTACAACTTTAGAGAATAGCGAGAATTTTGCAATACATATATACGATATTAAAATAAATATATAATAGTAAATCTGTCACACCATCTATTTAGTCAACAAACATGGAATTTACCAGCTCTACAATGGGTTATCTGTGCTCTGACCACCGTGGGTATTGAAACCCCGTTTCTAGCATTACGAGATTTAGGAGAAACTTACATGGAATTCACTAGCTGTTATGGCATATAACATTCAATTCGCCTGTTAGGGGAGTATCTCACATGGAATGTACAAGCTATATAAAATTCACCAGCGGTATATCACCTTTCATGGAATTCAACATCTCTTAGGTTAGTTATTAGGGTACATTACATGGAATTCACCAACTATTAATTCTCCTTACTTGAAATTTACCAGGTATTAGGGTGCCTCACATGATATTCACCAGGCATTAAGTCATCTTACATAAAATTGAAGAGCTATTACAAACAACGGAACTGTTACATGGAACTCACCAGCTATTAAGGTACGTTAATTGGAATTTATCAGCTATGAGTTTATCTTACATGAAATTCACAAGCTATTATATCAACTTCCATGGAATCCATAATATATTAGTTAATTTTACATGAAATGTACCAGCTAATACTGTACTCTCATGGAATTCACCAGAGATCAGGTCACCTTACATGGAATTAACCATTTATTAGGTCATTTAACATGGAATTCAACAACTATTGGGTCCCTTGACATAGAAGTCTACAGCTATCAGTGCACCTTAGTTGGAAATCACCTGCTATTAGAATACCTTACATAAAATGTACTATGCATTTGGTCAACGTACATTTAATTCGTCACCTTTCGTGGTATTCGTCATTTGTGAAGGCATGTTACCATATAAGGAATTCATTATATATTAGGTCATTTAACATGGAATTCCACAGCTATTACGTCACCTTACACGGAATCCATCATCTATTATGGCATCTTATATGGAAATCATCAGATATTAGGTCACATTACATTTACCAACTATTATGGCAGCTTATATGAAATCAATAGCTATTAGGATACTTTACATGGAATTCACTAGTACTTAAGGTACCTCATATGGAATTCACCTGCTATCAAAGTATCACAAATAGATATAAAGGTACCTTACAAGAATTCATCACATATTATGGTACCCTATATGGAATTCACCAGATATTAAAGTATCACAAGTGGAAACAAACATCTATAATGGTACCTTACATGGAATTCACCAGATGTTAAGATACCTTACTTGGAATTAATCAGATATGAGAACACCTTACTTGGAATTCATCATCTATTTGGTCACCCTTCATTGGATTCATCATCTATTATGTCAACTTTCACGGAATTCATTATAATTTAGTTTACTTTACATGGATTGCACTATCCATTACATTACCTTCATGGAATTCACCAATTACTATCACCTTAAGTGGAATTCATCTTCTAATAGGTCATTTTACATGAAACTTAACAGCTATTAGGGCACTTTACGTGGATCTCACCAGCGATTAGAGTAGATTACGTGAAGTGTAACAGCTATTAGGGCACTTTACATGATACTCACCAGCGATTAGGGTATATTACATGATATTTACCAAATATTACTGCGAATTACATGGAATTCACAAGCTATTAGGGTACCTTATATTGAATTCACCATATGAAATTCCTCGTGTATTAGGTCATCTTTCATGGAATGCGCTAGACATTAGGGCTCCTTACGTGAAATTCACTTCCTGATAGATTACCTTTCATGGTATCCATCATCTCTTAGGTCACCTTACGTGAAGTTCACCAGCTCTTATGATCTGTTACATGAAATTCACCAGCAGTTAGGTCACCTTAGATGGAATTAAACATCTATTAGGTCAGTATACCTAGAATTCGACATTTATTAGGACACCTTACACGGAGTGTACTAGTTCTTAGCTTACCTTACATGAAATTCACTATGTATTAGGTCACTTAACATGGAATTCTCCAGCTATTACGTCACCACACATAGAATTCATCATCTAGTAAGTCACCTTACATTTAATTCATGTGTTAGTGCATGTTACACGGAAATCTTCATCTACTCGGCCACCTTACATGAAATTCTCGGCTGTTAAGTCGCCTTACATGTAATTCCCCAGCTATTAAATTATCTTGCATGGAATCCAACAGTAATTACATAAAAGTATCAGGGTACTTTACTTGGAATTCATTAGCTATGATGGTATCTTTCATAAGTTAGGTCACTTTACATGGAATTCGTCATCTGTTAGGGCATATTTTATGGAATTCATTATATATATATTAGGGCATGTTGCATGGAGTTCATCATCTATTAGTGTGCGTTACCTGGAATTCATTATTTATTAGGGTTTGTTGCATGGAATTAATTATGTATTAGGTCATGTTACATGGAATTCAACAGTTATTAGGGTAATTTACATGGAATTCTCCAGCTTCTATGGTACCTTATATTGAATTCACTAGCTATTAGAGCGCCTCACAAGGAATTCATTAGCTATTAGGACACCTCACATGGAATTAACTAGCTACATAGCATCTTACATGGAATTTATCAGCTATGAGGGTATCATACATGAAATTCAACATTTATTATGACAGCTTACATCGGATACATCACATGTTAGGTCAATATACACGGAATGCACCAGCTATTAGGTCACCTTCGATGGAGTTCGTTAACTATTAGGCATATCACATGGAAAACCTAAAGTATTAGGGCACTTTATGTAGATTTCATAATCTATTAGTTCAACTTACATGGATTTCATCACATATTAGAACACATTACATGGACATCATTACCTTTTAGGGCACTTTTCATGGAATTTGTCATCTAGCAGGGCTCGTTGCACGGAAATCATCAAGCATTGGGGCACGGAAATCATCAAACATTGGGGCACGTGACATGGAATTCATCATCTTTAGGGCACCTTAGATAGAATTTATCATCTATTAGGACACGTTACATGGAATTCATCATCCAATAGGACAATTTTCATGGAATTCATCACGTACCAGGGCACCATACATGGAATTTAATCAACCATTTCACGAACGATCTTATGCTTAATTCAACCCTTTCTTTCATACTGTATCTCGCCACTGTAAAGAATCTCAAAAGGAAAAAGAAAAAACAAAACAAACATCTGTATATTTCTCCAATGACTTCTGTAACGTTCTGAGTTTATTTTCAGATGAAAATAAACTTTTGTATAGATTAATTTGATTTGGAGGGGAGCTAACTTGTAAAATTGCGGAGATTAATATTAAATGCGGTAGCAAATGAATCCATTTTAGTAATATTGAAGAACTATCAGTCATGGCATTTTTTTTTCTACTGAGATTTATGTATGTGAAATATATATATATATATATATATATATATTTGTGTTGTTCCTAAGTTAAAAGCCTTGAACAAGAAAAGCATTAAGTTTCACTATATACAAAGTATTTAACAAAATATTTACAGAGAAAAGGATATTACCTTTTTTTCTCACTACCCTTCCGAGTTTGAGTTATTAAGATTGTTAATTTCACGTACAATTAGTTTTGTACGCTAAAGAAAGTCTAAGAAAAACTGATATTTTATTTAGTATACTTCTGAATTTCAAGTAATCTGCACGTTTGTTAGTATTCGTTGATATGACTTACTAAGTTTATAATAGATGCACTATTTTTAATTCGTGACATTCCCTTAGCCTGATGATCTTTTATATTGTTATAATTTGTCACTGTGTGAGTGAATGATAAATTGTATATTTGAAAGCATCCAATATAATTTAACAAATCCATTCAAATCCATTCATTAATATCTAGTAGATCTTCCTTTTGCTTCGTGGAGTTCGTTGATCTTTTGGGGCATCGTGAGAATCATCTCGTCAATTTTAGATTGTGGGATTTTCGCCCACTCTTGCTTCAAAACTTGGAGTAGATCGCTCTTCGAGAGGTTTTCGATGGGGTTCATGTCAGGGGATTGGCTCGGCCAGGGCAACTTCTGGATACCATTTTCTTCCTGACACTTTTGGGTGTGACTCGGTGCTCCATCTTCCAGGAACAACGGTGTGTTCTTGTCCAAGAAAACAGAGGAATAAAGTGGCAAGAGTCCTTCCAACAATATTTCGACATATTTCGCAAATGTATGTTGCCAACG
>NW_013667270.1:19899-23609 GCF_000517525.1 Limulus polyphemus | reverse complement strand
ATATAGTGCTCTGTGAACACAAATTAGTTAGCATAAATCAGTTGAATGACGAAAAATTGGGTGTCTAATTACTTGTGACCACTCAGTGTATGTTCAATCACAAACTTGGTAATGTTCCCATCTTCTACAAACGGACGTCTAACTTTGAAACAGTGCCAGTTTTAGATTTGTTATTTTAATAAAAACAATTTTTGGTTAAATGTTTTCTTATTTGGTGTGTTCAGTTTATTTACAAATAAGATACTTTTTCCCTCAGTTAATTTTTCATACGATACATTTTATCCGTGTATTTCATGGAAGAAAGCAACTTATCTCTCAAATCCTTTTCATACCGATGCGTATTGTTGCTGTATGCATAACTCTAGAATAAGCAAAATTGATTTGGAAACATCACCAAATCCCTAAATTAAAACTCATGCTTGTTTGAAAATTTTATTCCATTTTGCTTTGTGATAAAAACCAAAACTTATCCAGCAAACAAAACTATTTTATGTGAAACTTAAATCATCACAGAGCCATTATGAATTGACTTTAATGGTCAAATGCTAAGTGTTTTTAATTAATCCGAAAGTAAACCGAGAACTCGATCGTTACACAAATGTAAATTTCAATATTTTAAGGATTGTTCTTGTGAAACAACTTTATTTAAGTGAAAGAAGGTAACAGAATTTGGTGTTTCCTCATCAACGACTGACTCTGATGGTTTTCTTTTTTTTCAATTTGTTAGAAACGAAATACAATAACAAAAGCTATATAGTAACTCTTACTAGTTTCCAGTAGTAAAAATAATACTTTTATGAATTTCCAATGTGTGATATCTGTTAATATTTCTCCTCAGCTATTCTGTCATGAGGATTAAAGAGATAAGTTTACATAAATGTTCTAAACGTCGTACGCCTATAGACTAACCAATCTCTTCATAAAAAGTAATTACTTCGTTGGTATTCAATGTGTGAAATATTTTGTTTATTGAAATTACATATATATATTGTATTTATTTACCAATCTCCAGAGCGAACAATTTTGTATTTTTATGACAACTAATCCTAAGGTTCGAGTAAAATTATATATTTTAGGTTGAGGTTTATTGATAGTCCTCCTGCTAGTAAAAACCTAAATATTTTATAAAATATGAAACCGTTTTTGTAACTTACCATAAAGTTTAATCAACGACTTGTGTAATATAAAGCTACAGAGATTAGTTTCGTAAAACTACTCTGTCATGTGTAGATTTCTGGTTCAACTTTATAATATATATATATATATCAGCATTACCTTAGTATACTGTTCAATCACAGACTGGTGATTTGAATAGACTTACGTATCTTTTTGTTCATTTTTCAATTTTCTACTAACGTACGTATAACTTTCAAACTGTGTCAGCTTGGTGTTTGAATAAAATCTTAGTTTTCATCATTATACCTTTCCTTTAGTTACCTTTATAATACTACCTTTATTATTATTTTACGATAAGGTAACATTTTACAATTGGAAATTTTGGATCTATTTCTTTTGCCAGTGAGGAAACCAATAATGTAGATATTTTATTCTCCATGGAAAGTCGGGGCGGCTTAGACTGCTATGTGATCATTAGCCGGATCAAGTGATATGTCCACTTTCATCCCTATATTGTTTGGTTCTTCTCTTCAAGTTCAGTAGCCAGCCCTACATAGCTTATTTATTTAGCGATAATTTTTTTCCTAATACTTTTTTATAAAATGGCTTACGTAGGTTACTAGGTTATATTCAAAATCTTTATAAGTTTTGCATAAAATAATAATAAAATAGCTAGTCAAAGATCGTGAAGACTGTTTTGCTCTATCAAATGATGATAAAATTATAGTTACTGCTAGAACTAGGTAGGCGCTAGGCCTGTTGATGAAATATGATGCTGAACGATTATAAGAAATCTTGTTTTTGGCGATTTTGGCTATTCGCCAATTTTCGATTTTGGGACTATGGATAGCTGAAAATCAGCATATACACCGGAGTTAGAGCGACTATACCACGTAACTCTTCATATCTAGCTTCTAATGATCTGTATGTATATTGATTTGTTTACTCCTTCATTTGATACATATACATAATATAGGGTTGGCTCCCTAAAGATACCCACTGTATGGTGTACAAAGCATTGAGTATTTACATGTTACAATAAACTACTTTTCAGTTATTATTGGCTGGTAATTACTGTTCCACCCTGTACTTAAACGTTTTAAAGGAACATCACATTACTGTAAGAAAGCTAACTCCAAGGGGTAATAACATTGTTTACCCTAGAATTATGATTTTTATTTTTTTATATTGTCCATAAAATAATAACAAAATAGATAGTCAAAGATCGTGAAGACTGTTTTACTCTATCAAATTATGATAAAAAGTATAGTTACTGCTAGAACTAGGTAGGTGCTAGGCCTGTTGAAGGATGATGATGAACGAAATTAAGAAATCTCGGTTTTGGCTATTCGCCGGTTTACGACTTTGGGATGCTCTGGATAGCTGAAACGCGGTAAAAACACTAGAGATGGAGCGACTATGCCAGGTAACTCTTCATATCTAGCTTCTGATGATCTGTAGAGATAAAACCCAGATGACTTTTATATTGTTTTAATACGGGTGTACGTGCCATCCCTATACAGCGCACTCTCGATATACATATAGTATACGTGTGTAATACGTATACATAAGTTTGTAGAATATGTAATAGATAACTTTATGGGCAATTTAACCAATATTTCAAATGTTAGGTTGTTGTGATTCTTTATTGTCAGTATTTATGCGAGATGTAGAAAAGTTCGTTATTTGTGACTTGTATTTAAAACAAGTACAGTATAGAGCTATAATAGCAGACAAAATAAGACATGGTGGTAACAGAAAAAACACACAAAAGGATTGGCCTTGAATGAGCTCTTGTGTTAAAGCAACGCAATGTTATCTAAACTACACACATTTATTTGAACTTCAAAACGGAAAAACCAAAAAGATTAAGAAGATTTTAATATTCTTATGGAAAAAAAACGATGGTAAAATATAAAAAAACCTTCTTACGAATTATTTAATGTAAACCATTAAAATCTACAAACAGTTAACTATTCAGACTTGATTTGTAAAGTAGTTATAGTTTATTTGGTTCAAAGCTGCAAAAATAACTTGTCAGTGTGGCGCTCACAGCGACGATCGATCCCAGAATTTTAGCGTTATAAACACTGAAACTCATTGCTCAGTCATCGGGGGTGTGGTCTTATTTGAAAAGCATAATCGTTTACATTTAAACTTTCGATTAATGAGTGTTAGACATGAAAGCGCTTGTATAAATGTTTCTTAAAAGCCAATTTTAAAAATTGTCCAATTCTCGTTATATTACTCTTTCAAATTCTCTATATGAAAAAAAGGCATAACAATTTCAGAAACTCATTACGAAACATCGGTAATTAATTTTAAGAATAAAATCTATGAAAGCATCCCTCTATTGTTATTAACTTAGATATTTATGTACACATTATTGTTTTTCAGAAATACCTATTTCTGATGATAAACTAACAAGCGTATATTGCATCACTGAAATGTTACATATCTTTGGATTAGAAGAGTGTTCTACTCGTCATTTCTTGAATCACTGAAGTGTTACGTATCTTTGGATTAGAAGAGTGTTCTACTCGTCATTTCTTGAATCACTGAAGTGTTACGTATCTTTGGATTAGAAGAGTGTT
>NW_013667270.1:0-19613 GCF_000517525.1 Limulus polyphemus | reverse complement strand
TGAAGTGCTACATATCTTTGGATTAGAAGACTGTTCTACTCGTCATTTCTTGAATCACTGAAGTGTTACATATCTTTGGCTTAGAAGACTGTTCTACTCGTCATTTCTTGAACAACACAATCACCAGTCATAAAAGATTAGAGCTAGTATTTATAGATTAGTCTACGAAGGGACTTTAAAAGGATATAGTTTGATATTCAGAAACCTTTACATAAGCTCATCTCAAGGTATGGATAATGTATATCATACTTAAGATGGAATCAATAAAATACTAAATCTATATTTAGCAAGTGTTGTACTTTTATCTATTACACTTTTTGTATTCATTAACATGGAAAATAGATCCACAGTCCTGAACATTGTTCAATATATCATTATAACTGCTTCACTGTATTGAGATGAAATATGTAACAAGACGTTGAAACAAACAGATTTAGGGCAGAAGTATCAGGTAGTATCACCACAACTCGGATACTTTTATGTATTTATAGTTAAAACTGTATATGATAACAGAAGAATCGTATGTAACTGATCAGAGAACACAGATCTAAACTGAACTATAAATGAATTAGTAAAGTAATAATTAAAGGTCTTGTTACATAAGATAGGATTGATGAGCTAAGCTCTTGCCTATTTTTGGGCCTAACTTTACTTTTTAAACACCCTAAACCCTATAATAATTTTGAAATTGTTTTATAACATTTTGCTGGAGTCAATAAGTGAACTATGAATTTCACAATTCTATTGTATGTTCCTTGAGTAAAACATGCAAGTTTGTAATTCGTTAAGTAGTCCAGTTATATATTTTTATATATATTTGTATATATATATATTGTATATATATATATTTGTATGTCTGTCAAACTTATGAACAAATCCTGAAGGATCTCTAACAAGTACAAGGTAACTTAGATCTTTAACAAGTACAATATAACTTAGATCTTTAACAAGTACAATATAACTTAGATCTCTAACAAGTACAATGTAACTTAGATCTCTAATAAGTACAGTGCAGCATGGGTTACTTCCTTTTTCCTGGGGCCGAGTGCGGACCAAGGATTAGAGTACCGTATGTTCTAGCTGTGATTCGGGGTTTGCGTCTGCTAACGCCAAAATCAATTGCGCTCTGAAAAAAGTAGTCCAAGATAGTGGTAGTGACTAGCTATCATCATTCTAGTTTATCTTTTCAAAATTAGGGACGGTTAATGCAGATAGCCCTCGAGAAACTTTACGCGAAAATCCAGCAAAAACAAATATATCCTTTTTCGTCAGATTACAGAAACATATCCAATAAAATGTCATGCACATTCTGTCTATGTCGTAATTACAGAAACTTATCCAATAAAATGTCATGCACATTCTGTCTATGTCGTAATTACAGAAACTTATCCAATAAAATGTCAAGCACATTCTGTCTATGTCGTAATTACAGAAAGTTATCCAATAAAATGTCATGCACATTCTGTCTATGTCGTAATTACAGAAACTTATCCAATAAAGTGTCACGCACATTCTGTCTATGTCGTAATTACAGAAACTTATCCAATAAAATGTCATGCACATTCTGTCTATGTCGTAATTACAGAAACTTATCCAATAAAATGTCACGCACATTCTGTCTATGTCGTCTGGTTTATTATGTCCATTTCAGTCACAATTGTCACACAGGTGAACAAAGTATTAAACTTGGCACAAGCATTATCTGGGGCACACAAAACAATTATTAAAAAGGAAGACAATCTTTAACGCAGAGTCTCAGGGTTCACAAGGGCTGAAAACTGTAACAAGAAGAAATAACGTTTCAATGTGTGCCATTTCCATTTAAGTATCCTTAAAATATCATGAGGAACATGGAGGATGCTTGGGGTCATATATAAAGGCACATGTGACAAAGTAGAGCTACTCATGGTAAAATGGGATCCCCTTTTAGGATAAAAATAAATAAAAAGAATGCCGTATTTCTTGTTTTTTGAAATTGGTTATTACCGTATGTTGCTGTTTGGAGAAAGCGTTTTGCAGATATTGTAGAGACCCCAAATCTCAAAAGAGCAAGAGAGAATAAACAATAGTCAACTCCTGACTATAATCTCAGACTTATTGTGTGTCACTGTAGGTATAAAAGTGGAGATTACCGGAGCTAATATAGACGATGTCCAATTTTATTTTTAGGTAAAATACAGCCTTCTTTTTGGTTATTATTGATACATAACAACTAAGATATTATATATATATATATTGATGATCATTGGTAATTTTTTACAGTTAAGTATTAATGTCCAAGTTACCGGCAAAAAACGGCAATACTCTATATGAATTATTGTTGACAAGACGAAGGTAAACCAGGTAGGAATGCATACTTCTTACACGTCTACTGTTAACCAAATAGTGGGATTGACAAAACACGATAGTAGCATATTACGATCTGGAAACTTCTGATCCTAGCACAATATCCACTAGTCAGGGCCAAACCTGAGAATTCATAAAAATATTATTACTTAACTTCTCTCTAAAGTGTCTCAAACGATTTCTCTGAAACTTCTGGTACACGTTTTATTTTTTAAATATCGAATAATCGAAATAGTGTAACACTTTTACTACAACGTTCTCATTTATGGACTACTAAAATACCGAAATAAAAATAAACAATTGTTTCAATGGTGACATAAGTGTATTTTATATTTCCAGTTTACATCAACACAGAAACGAATATGCAGGTATAACAGTTACAGTTGAGTACCGTTAATTCTCACGGAGAAGCTTGAGTTCCCGATATTTTTCAACTGGTGTGCCTTAGAACTTTAAGCAATTGGCAAATTTAAAGCTTCTTAGTTCCTCATTTTTAAAAATCGTGTATATATATTTATATGTAACAATGTGTGCCCGTTTTTATCATGAGTATAAAAGCAATAAAGTACAGATCTTGTTATGAGTTGTTAATCGAAACGTTAGTTTTGTTTCTTTGAAGGAGAGATAGTTACAGTGACAGCCATTCCATGTATTTTATTTCATTTCAACGGTTCCCCGGTTGGTCAGAAGTAAGTCTCCGAACTTACAACGCTAAAATATGAACTTGAATTCCCCGTGGTAGAAAGAACGCAGCTTGTCTTCTATGAAGCTTTTCGCTGAAAATCAACACCAACATTTTAACGGAATTTTAGACTTGAGAAATAAACAGTGTATTTTATTGGTCGAGGTCAATATAATCCTACAATTACTCGATAATTCCATTCGCAAACAAAACTTAAGCTTAATTTCAGGATCTTTGCTAGTCTAATACTAAACTTGGATGGAAGTTGACATATATCTAATGAATCTAATTAAAAAAAAATCTAATTTAGAAACATATATCTTTGCTAAATCAGACTAGATGTTTTCATTTTAATGTAATGTAAGCCTTTCAATATATAAAAATATGCTCGTAATCAGAATGACATGGTATATATATTTTCTGCGTTATGAAAACATTAAGTTTGTTTGTACTTATGCACAAAGTTACACAATGGGCTATCTGTGATATGCCCACAACGGGTATCGAAACCCGGTTTCTAGCGTTGTAAGTCCGCACACATACCGCTGTGCCACTGGGGGGGGGGGGTAAAACATTAGGAATCACATAAGTTGTTCTGTTTTTTACATAAACAGTTTCGTAGAAATAGATTATTCAACCAGATTGTAGGACATAAAAATTTCCCCAACATGAAGACAATGCACAGAGTGTCATTCAGGTTTTCGTCCGATTGTATTTGACGAGTTTAAAAAATATATATCTAATCTGTTTTTGCCCGGGTTGTGAATCATGAGGTCCAAGGTTCGAGGCATGTTCCGAATATGCTCTGCACTTTCAGTTGTGAATAAAAGTGACGGCCAATCCCGTTATACAGTTCTGGAAACTTATCAAAGCCTTTGTGGAGGCGAGTGCTTATGATTGGCTGCATTTCCTTTAGCCTAAAGTTCAAAAATATGGACGTGAATCCTGAAGGCTTGTAACTCAAGCGACGTTTCGAGTTTTATTTGTCATAAGTAAGAATACACTTCTACTTAACACGCCTAGCCCAGATCCCTTGACAGTTGAAACCAATTAGCCTTATGTAATTAAAGATTATACTATAACAGCACGATTTTTTTTTTATTTTGAACAAACCACTTTGATATGATAAAATGAAATACAATATTTTTGATTTAAGTATCTTCAGTATTATCTTGCGTGACGTGATTTCTTGACTGGTGCGTTTGTTTTCACCATTTTCAAAATATTTTTGCTGTTTTCAGTATTTCAATTCCCTGCGAACATTAATTACCTCATATATAACTTTTGAACTCAGAAGTTAAAATCCTCCCTAATTATATGTACTGAATGTGTCGTATTTACGCGAGAATACTTGTACTATTATATATATCTTTATAATACAAGAGTAAGTTGTCAAATGGTTTGAACATATGCATGTATTGTTCGTTTCTCAACTCATTATTGCAGTAAATTTTTGTCAGAATTACATTTGCAGCGTCAAATATTGCGTAATAAGTTACATGTGAAGTTAACAATACCGAAAAATAGAAAACAAACGGACATAACCATAAACATAAACATTAATATAGCACTGAATACAAACTGTCTCTGCCTATTTGTTCTTACGCTTTTTACTTCGCAATTATCTACATTTAACTAATTTACTTACATAACTTTGATTATTTTTGCTTTGAATTATGTATTTGTATCTTTCCAAATTTTATAGAGAATTGATGCCTACGCATTAAGATGTCAGCCTTTCGACTTAAAAATAAAAGACAAAATTGCCCAACATTAATGAAAGTAAAGTGTTTTCGTTAGGAAATGATATGGAAATATATACATTTTAATTCCTTTAATGATGCATCAATTTACCCTCTTTAACAACTGCTCATAACCTCTATCATAAAGTAAGTTATACCAATGGTATAAATAAAACTTATTTTTAGAGTTCAATTATCGCCAGGGTGGCTTACTAGTTAAGCGTGCCTTGCTGCGGATCGGAAGGTTTAAGGTACGAACTACGATAATCTATTGAACACACTCTGCACTGTCAGCTGTTAAAGAGTTAAAAAATCTGTTGTCAGTTCTTCTAATCATTAAAGAGTACAGCATGAGCGTTTCAATATGAACTGCGTCTAGCAAACAACGTGATTTTTTTTAAAGAATTTTAAGCCCATAAATGTCTTATGTCATTAGAGAACACATTTATACAGGCCTAAGCAATTCTCCACTGACGCCTTCCGTTCAAGAGTTCAGAAACACCAAAAAGGGGTGATCTATAACAATGTGTGAACAACTGAAGAATGGGAGTCCTTCATTCCAAAGTTGGTAATCTGCATGTTGCTTATACTACACGTCCGACAAATGTTTGCATGTGTGAATTTTGTATTTTTATTTTGGCAACACAAGAATATTCATCGTGTATAATGTACATACCACAGTAGGAACATAGGGAAGTTAAATAAAAAACAAAACTTAAATACTTGAAAAGGTCTTTCGTTATACAAAACATGAAGATAACTTTTATATACGGAAACATATGTTAGCTGTGTTCTTGCACAGATCTTAAAATATAACGTTGATAAACGGAAACATCGGCACATGTAGATATGTAGATCTTGAGAGTCGAGTTGTTCAAAACTTGAAAATAGCGTTGATAACTGGACCAATTTCGATGACGAGGAACCCACTTTGAGACTAATAATGGTTGGAGACGGCTTGAATGGGTAATGAAGAAAAACTTTAATATAAGTTTAACATAACAGTAAATGTGCAACGTTTCGCCAAGGATTTGTCATCATCATGTACATTTGCTGTTTATGTTAAACTTATATTAAAGTTTTTCTTCATTACCCATTCAAGTCGTCTCCAACAGCAAATGTGCAACGTTTCGACAAGGTTTTGTCATCATCATGTACATTTGCAGTTATGTTAAACTTATATTAACGTTTTTCTTCATTACCCATTCAAGCCGTCTCCAACAGCAAATGTGCAACGTTTCGACAAGGTTTTGTCATCATCATGTACATTTGCAGTTATGTTAAACTTATATTAAAGTTTTTCTTCATTACCCATTCAAGCCGTCTCCAACATTATAACTGGACCAATTGTTGGTTGAGATGTTGCAAAAGAAATATCTGCTAATCATAGCAGAACTGTCTGGAAAATGATCTATAGGAAATAGTACAGATTATAAAATGAGTCAGATCAACGTGAGCCGGGAAAGCAATCACTGATTGGCGTGTTCTCTAGCAAATCAGAAAATGTCACAGACCTATGATGAAAGGTCACCCGACCATTTGCAATAATTTCAAACCTGCTATCCGCGTAGTTGTCAGCGCAAGTCGGGTTCACTAGTAAATGCTGGCCAATCGCTGATTCACATTTAGGTGGTAGAACTTAAATAATCTTCCATAATATATTTCATGAAAGTTTTGGAAGAAAGTGACATAGATTTAAGAGTTTTGATAGCACAATGAACTACAACGCAAAGTGTCCCTGAAACCTGTAGAATGTGACGCAAAACAGTTCAGAAAAGGTATCTTATAATAATGAATGCTATTTTATCTCTCTAACTGCTCGATGTCTTTTTCCACAGTTTGGTAAAAAATTGACTAAAATAGTAACCCCCACTCTCCGAACTTAATTTTGATATGAACAGTTGTTGCGGGCCCACAGGAAATGGATATTACCTATTAAAATTTCAAATAACCTAAAACTGAGTTAAATTGTAATTTAGATTTAGTAGCTATCTAAATGTCTTATGTATCCAATTTATGATATTTGCCAATAAGATTAACAAACACAGTTTCTTTTTTAATATTCAAACAATAATACAATTTACAATAACAGTTATTACAAATAATGATCTACGTACAAAAGATTTACAAATTTACAAACAATATTGAGTCTTCTTTCTGGTCTGGAACTTCTTTGATGACTTATCGAGGGTTCGCGATGAGTGAATTAATTTTGAGTTTATGTGGATGCAATTCACTTAACAGGGAGCTAGCTAGCTCTGTGGTCCTCGCTGTGCAATTCACTTAACAGGGAGCTAGGTCTGTGGTCTTTGCTGTGCAATTGACTTAACAGGGAGCTAGCTAGCTCTGTGGTCCTCGCTGTTCACACGCCGATTACCGGTCAAGTATTTTCCGCTGAAGTTATATAATGTCTTCGTAAAAGTGTTAATGTCCGATGTGAATCCACTGGAGTTAAATAATTTGTAATGTTTGAAATTTATAAATGATCCTTGTCAAATATCTGAAGTTTCCCGATTAATAAGTGTTAATCACAATTACAGCTTCCGAGGTTTATAGTATACCAACTATAGCTAACCAATAATATATACTGTCATTTGGCGCATTTCGTTGGTTATATTTATAGACGTGAGTAGAGTTTCTCGAAATTTCAGCTTACGAATCAATACTAACGACACACTAGTGTTTAAGTACACACATATATTGTTGATTCTTACACTGGAGAATTTTCTATAACTTAAATGAATAGGCGGGAATCTCGCAATACAGATTTAACAGTATAAGTTATGTACATTTCTAAATATAAATTCAACATCGATATTAAAATAGATACATGATAGTAAATCCGTCACATGGCTAATTGCTAAGTGCACGACTTGATCTTATTGTAATACGTATTATAATGCACATTTAGAGCGAGACATTAAAGGTGAAAATTCAATATTTATTTTTTCTCTTTCATTTCCGACATGCCCACTTTTCATTCCTCCCTTATATTGCTGAATTATCATCCGGGTATGTCTGCTAGTCTAAACACAAAATTAACTTCCTTCAATCCAAATAACTTTAAATTTTATTTTCATGTGTTTTATTTTAAGATTCTGCAAAACTCATTAAACTTTCTTATTTGATGGACCTGGCATAGCACAATAGAGCACAATAGATAGCGTGCCGGATTATGGAGCTGAACTTCCGTGGTTTGCGTCCCGTTACCACCAAAAAAATCTTTCTGCGCTCTTTGGTGCCCGGATATTGGTGGTGAGGACTAGCTGCCTTCCCTCTAGTCTATCATTTAAATATTAGGAACAGTTAATGCAGATGGCCGTCGTGTAGCTTTGTGCGAAATCCAACGAACTAAACAATTATTTTCTGAAGAAAATAATCATAAACACACTTGCATTAGTGATTTAAATACAGCAGTATTTTAATCAAGTCTTATGATAAGGTGTACTTTACGATCATATAGCAATTGTGATTATTTAGTGGTAAACTCCACACAAAAACTCTTTGGTTACACCGAAATACTGCTAAAACATATTTATAGGTTGTTCTCTCTTAATGTGAACTCCTCTTAATGGTGATGGGATATCCCACGAAAGGTTCTGCTTGTGAAGTTTTCTCTTTTTTTTCGGTTCTAAATATTCTCTCTCCTGCCTCATTTGATCCTGTGCTTTTTATCGTATCTTGTAAGAATTTTTTTGCAACGAGCTATCATATGAAAGGATTCCACCAGACCCTGTAATTATAGGAGAAATGCCTTAAATAGCTGTATTTAGAGAGTGCTGAAGAAGAGAATTGGCTATTTCCATGAATCAAATAACCTTTCCAGAGATTTGCATGACCACCTGATAATACTTGAAACATCTATCAATGATGCCTTTCTTAAATTAGATTATCTAGTATCTGTATTTTGAACCCAGAAAATGCATATTATATTACTTGAAAGTAAGATATTTCAAAGACCTTCATACCTAGGGGTTGCTGTTCGTTTCCATTTTTCTTGTGCTTCTAAGAAAAAGGTTGCTTACAATTGTGTCATGAACCTTTCAAGCCTGCGTATTACCAGAGATATTTGATGACACATTTGTGATATTTAACAGTACTCAGTTGATTAACGAATGCAGGCTCTACAGTCGAATGAAAGAACACAGTAAAGTTGAAACCTACAACACCAGTATTACTAGTAAGTGCTATCCAAACAAATGTTATGCTGTGCCTACCTCCAGTTTTTCCGCGCCATTCTACATTCCGGGAAGAATTCCACTTAGAACCTCTTGTAAGTAAGCTACGAGAATAAGTTCCTAGCCAGAAGATGAGCGAACTTCTGCAACATATTCACTTAGGACCTCTTGTCAGCAAGTAAAGAGAACAAGTTGTTAGTCAGAAGATGAGTGAAATTCTGGAACATCTTCACTTAGAACCTCTCGTCAGTAAACTAAGAGAACAAGTTCTTAGTCAGAAGATGAGCGAACTTCTGCAACATATTCACTTAGAACCTCTTGTCAGCAAGCTAAGAGAACAAGTTGTTAGTCAGAAGATGAGCGAACTTCTGCAACATATTTACTTAGAACCTCTTGTCAGCAAGCTAAGAGAACAAGTTGTTAGTCAGAAGATGAGTGAAATTCTGGAACATATTCACTTAGAACCTCTTGTCAGTAAGCTAAGAGAATAAGTTCCTAGCCAGAAGATGAGCGAACTTCTGCAACATCTTCACTTAGAACCTCTTGTAAGTAAGCTAAGAGAACAAGTTGTCAGAAGATGAGCGAACTTCTGCAACATATTCACTTAGAACCTCTTGTAAGTAAGCTAAGAGAACAAGTTGTTAGTCAGAAGATGAGCGAACTTCTGCAACATGTTCACTTAGAACCTCTTGTCAGCAAGTAAAGAGAATAAGTTCCTAGCCAGAAGATGAGCGAACTTCTGCAACATCTTCACTTGGAACCTCTTGTCAGTAAACTAAGAGAACAAGTTGTTAGCCAGAATATGAGCGAAATTCTGTAACATCTTCAGTTTGTGATAATGTAAAGAAAAGAAGATAGCATAAGTTCGATTGATAAAAATATATCGGAGAGAATCTCTTCAATTAAATGTAAATTAAACAGTCACAGTTTTAGTCATTGTTTTAGTGCTCTGTCCACAACTGAGAATCGAACACAGGATTTTCGAATTAGAAATCCGTAAACTTATCCCTGACTGTCAGGGGAATCAATTCCAATCAGACTTTTATATAGATATAAGAATGCATTAATCTAGCAAATACTGAACATTCAATAGCTAAATCAAAATCACGAGTCATACAGTGGGTCAGCAGTAAGTATGGGATCTTATAACGCTGAAATTCGAGCTTTGATACCCGTGGTGGATACTGCACAGATAGCCAATTGTACAACTTTGCGTTTAAGAACAAAATTATGAAATAATATATTTTTGCGATTATATATTTACTCACATTAAGAAACCATTTCAAGTAAAATCAAAGTTAAACTTTTTATTTTTGCTGTTATTTAAATTGAAAATAACTATATATATATATATATATTTATAACAAGTATAATGTCATTTCATGCTAAATTTTCTTACTTGAATTAATAATGCCAATTTAGTTAAAACATCTGACCTCAATTTTTTGGATCCCAAATGTTGATAACAGATTAGTATCTTAGCCAATGAAAGAGCCAATATAGATTTCCTGAACGTATGGTTCCTATCAACCATTTTGTAAAAATAATTTTTGTGTTATTTTTTTATTAACATAATACTATTCAACCTGGAAGATTGTAAAAAAAATACAAAACTAAGTTCGTATTCTTCACAAAATAGAGTAATATGTTATTACCCGACTAAAATGAACGTCTTTTCTGGAAATCATTTTGTATCTAATAAGATTTTCTATTGTATCCTTTGTGAGTTTTTCATTAAATGTAAGCTGTAAGCCGAATATTGTTATTTGAAACTTATTTTAACACATCAAATCCAATATGAACTTGGTGGGATAACATTAGAGATCAAATTACATTTTGTACCAATAACTGAATTGATAGCTTTCTCACTTTCGCGTTGAATCTAACAAAGAAGTTATTTAATAGGATTCGTGTTATCCATTACAAGTTGTATTATAAGTTCAGTAATACTTCTAATAACAATTTTATAAATATTGACAAACGAATGTTTTCTTACTTCAAAATCGAACCTTTCTTGTAAATATTTCAATATAATATAGTCAGAGTTTAACATTAAACATAAGTATAAGACAGTGAGATACGTAGATGTTTATTTGAACACTCTTTCCTCTGCACATCATTTATATGTATGAGTATTTATATATGTTTGGGATAAAAACGTCTATACTTATAATCTGAATTTGATTATTGAATTATTTCTTTAACAGAGACAAAATAGTCCGTAACAATATGAATAAATATTAGGGTTTTGTATAATAGTAAGAATCTGTAAAAAATTATTTAGTGTTCAGTAGTTCTAAATAAATATTCATCTCAATTACTAACAGTTATACTTTCTAGCATGTTTAGTAAATATTATTAATATCAATCATGAATGATTATATGTTCCAACATGTTCATTAAACGGTTTTTACATCAATTATCAATGGTTACATGTTCCAACATGTTCAGTAAACGTTATTCACATCAGTTATGGATGGTTACATGTTCCAACATGTTCAGTAAACGGTTTTCACATCAATTATCAATGGTTACATGTTCCAACATGTTCAGTAAACGGTTTTCACATCAGTTATGGGTGGTTATATGTTCTAGCATGCCAAATAAACGTTCTTCATATCAATTATGAATGGTTATATGTTCTAGCATGTCCAGTTAACGTAATTGTTATTTTGTTGTAATATCACGGATATATTACTGATGCACAATTAGCAAGCGTATTTTGTTGTAATATCACGGATATATTACTGATACGCAATTAGCAAGCTTATTTTGTTGTAATATCACGGATATATTACAGCTACATTGTCAAATTCTTATTGACTTATGTAATTATGTTTAACAAAGATCCCTTTTTTATAAAGAAATTTGTAAATTTTAATATTGATCTTTGGTGGGCTGAACTGAAAAAAGAATTTTAGAGTTGGAATCATTTGGGATATTTTTACTAACTGGATAAAACAAGTTCAGATGCTTGAGGGGAGGGGGAGAAAAGTAAATGTAAATACATTTATTTAACCAATAAAATCACTGAGGCCAAAATTATAAAATATAGAATAGTAAAAAATCAATATTTCTGTTTAGCTTCTGGTATTATTGTTGACAATACTATACTTCGGAGCGAATGGGAAAAGACTAGGTTGAATAAATCCAACGCTCAAACACATTTAGCGGAAAAGCTTTATGAAGAAGTTTCAGTACCTCTGAGGTAATATGTCATTCAGAATGAGAAGCAAATGCCAACAGTGTGAATTCTAAGTACCAATTAGTGATTATAGCTTATGAAAATATAGATACTGTCATAAATGTATAACTTGGTAAATATTTCCATGTCAGTTTTTTCATTAAAAATGTTTTTATTAACTTTACTATATTTCCAATGCAACTACAGAACTGCAAGCACATGTAAGGATTTCTAGTTGTCTTCATCTGACAGTTAAATGAATGTAAACGTAATGTTGTGAAGATAATTTTGTGGAAAAGCAGGTTTGATAAATATATTGGTTATAATATCAAAATATATAAAGTATACGTCATATTTGTGAGATTTTGAACACTGTTGGACATGTAAAAAGAAATATTCATTTATATAAGGAACTAATTTCATTTTCCATCTTCGGAAGACGGTGTTAAAAGGGAACTAGGCGAAAAGAAGGAAATTATCAATTGTTCTCTACGAGTTACAATGTCCTTGGTGTGTGTGTGATGCAATATCAGAAAATATATGTCATTGAAGTTCCCATATCCGATATCAGTGTCAAGAAATATAATAAATCTCTAAAAAGATATTACGTTTTTAATACATCACATAATTCTAGAAATAGAAAACACAAAGGTCTGTGAACCTATATGCTAATTTTGATATATTTTTTGTGTTAACCAAACTTAAGTAGTTACAATGTTTGTTTTCTTGTTGTTAAGCACAAAGCTACACGTGCTTTTTCCAACAAGGGTATGGAAATGCTATCTCAATACATGTAATTTTCCAATACCACAAGAAATATACTGTATTATCATTTAATCCGTTGTATCAGTCTCGTCAGTATAATCCCAGCCTTGGTCAGTTGCACCAAGTTCATGCTGCTCATTTGGTGTTGTAAGAGGCAGGGAAGTGTCCTGGTGGTGATGGAATCGTTTATACAATAGATCAAACGCAACCTGATCACACCTTCCCACTCTTATTGTCCTGAGAGAGACTTTAAATACTATTCATATATTAGGTGACCAACTTATGCTGTGTTATAGAAGTTATTTCGTGAGAGAAACCTTCAATGATGCATGTTATATTTCCACACATTTAATGGGGAGATTGTAAATGCCATCATTTCACAGATGCTCTTAAGCTTAAAAAGTTGTCTGTTAGAGTTTACAAATGTCGATGATTAACTAATAAAATAGTTCTCGAAAAAAAGGGAATTAAGAAGAGCAGCGGAAGTCATTATGCAGCAATATGTCATAGTGTTTTAACCAAAATGATATTTTGGTTAGTATTGCCAGATTTATTAATCAAAATATACTGGTTCATTTTCTAAATGTTCTAAAAAGGCAATTCGGGACAGAAGAAACGTTATGTTCGTTGTTATTTAACGCACTGGTTATGTATCTTGCTAAGAAGTTTAAACAACATCAGTTGTAAGTTTGTATTAAAATATGCGTTCTTAAAAGAAGAGGATCCTGGTACTAATTGCTCTATATTCTTGAGTTTGTTAGACAACAAGTTGAGATATTTTGTCAGATTGAGAAGCTTTATAGCATAAACATACTTTAAACAACTTATCAGATTCCCTTTTAAGTCTTACTTCTTCATTCTTGGACTTGTACGTCACTTCAATACACTAGACAAAGATATTTATAACATCTTTACTGTTTTCAAGTAAATGCAATACCTAAAACTGTTTATTGAAAGTGCTTGTCTAAAAGCAAGGGACACTTTCTTAAACATAATAAATTCCTCAGTAAGATACGATAAAGCTTTTATGTGTCAACTACAATCCTTTAATTGAGTCCAATGATAAAACTTTAATGAAACATTAGTTTAAAGTTACTCATATAATTTTCTAATATCATTAGAAATAATGTATATTCAAAGAAATCCACACAAGAGGATGAAAAAGTCATATACATTGTGCTTTCTCAATCTTCTGAAAGCATTTACGTGGATGAAACTGGAAGAAATGTTAACACAAGGATCTCTGAGTGTCAAGTGCAAGTTAAAAACGGCAATACAAACAATGCTATTTTTCTGTATATGAGGAATTTCAGCCATCAAACTGAGAGAAAGAAGGACTAGCATGTTGCACAAAGAGAGGTTGTTTGTTTGTTTGGAATTAAGTACAAAGCTACAGAAAAGGCTATCTGTGCTCTGCCCACCACGGGTATCGAAACCCGGTTTCTAACGCTGTAAGTCTGCAGACATACCGCTGTGCCACTGAAGTTCCTTTATTAAACTCTTGACAAATTTCAAGTCCCCTGAAATTATCTTTAAACTGATCTGCTTTCTTACCACTTATGTCCACGAATATATCTTGATATCTGGAAGTACTTTTCTGCATTGACTAATTTCTTCTCAGGCGACAACTTCGAAATAAAGAGGACACGTGAATGTTTTGAAACTAGCATTGTGTTAAAGGTATTTTGGATATAATATACTGACTTCTGGAAATGTTTTTTTTTGTTACACGAAAGTGTCAAACACGATACTGTGTTATTCTTTACTACTGTATTATGATCAACGAGAAGACAAGGACACATTATAACGCTTTCAGACATCGTCATAAAATCAGTGTCCTCTACAGAAACAGAGCCATTCAATTCAAGCCGAAGAAAAGTGCACCAACAATTACTAATTAATTGCTTGAAGGATTCAGTCATCAAAAAAAACAAAAAAACTTACTACTGAGACATCTTTAAAAGAATTGAAATTTGAAATTGAAGTATATAATATGAAAAATAATATATCATTCGTCTCCCATTTTGTTATTGTAGTTCCAAGAAAATTAAAAATGAACCGCGATTTTATAATTATTAAATTAGACAAAAAAAATTCTTATATTGGACAAAACTAGACAAAACCAGAATACTTATGAAAAACTGAACGAATGTATTTGGTTTTTAAAAGGTACCCATTTAACTTAGGAAGAATATGAAGTTTTCAGACAATTACTTGTGGGATAATAGATTTACAACGTTTCGTCTCTGAAGACTTGTACCTTAAATATTGTACGTGATCATGTCTCACTGTTAGAGACGAAACATTGTACAACAATAAATTTATTATTCTACAAATAGTTGTCTCAAAACTTTGTATTTAATGTTTGTATATCTCAGTATAAAAATAAATTGATCATGCAGGCTTGTGAAGGAAATGTACATAAAACACAAGATTACTTAGGTGCTAGGTTTTCTCATTTCTGGATATTACAATGAAGAGTAATACCACGACCTTAAATATAGGTAATAGCGAGGGTGATCGTTTGGAACAATGCAGTCTGTTCATTATATGTTTTGGTTTTAATGTTATGATCTATATGGTTAGTTTTCTTTTGATCATAAATTATTAATAATGTATAACCATAGAAATGTTTCATGATCAGAATAAAATCTAGTGTTTCATTAAAGAAAATATATTTATTCTCACAATGAATAAAAACTTGTATATTGTATACAAAATGTTTTCATGGTTAAAGGTGCTACTTCATAAAACAGGCAACTGAAATGTTCTTCAGAACAGTAGGTTTCATGAATACCAATTAATTATTATACGTTCTCACCAGTATGAGGAAATCATACCATTTTCTCACCAGTATCAGGAAATCATACCATTTTTCTCACCAGTATCAGGAAATCATACCATTTTTCTCACCAGTATCAGGAAATCATACCATTTTTCTCACCAGTATCAGGAAATCATACCATTTTTCTCACCAGTATCAGGAAATCATACCATTTTTCTAAGAACATATCATCTTATTTACGTCACTGAAACTGCATACATACTAAAATTTTAAGGTTATTACAAAACCTTCTCACTTACGGCAAGTTTGGGTTTTATTTGTTATTCGTTTTTATTCCTGAATTTATTTAAATATTATAGATTATTAAGGTGTAATAATTGCAACCTTAGTTATATGAAAGCTTAAGAGCAATCAGTAAATTAACGCTATTTGTCTTATGACGTAAGATTTTCAATAGTCGCAAACCTAAAGAAGTATAATAAACACAACAAACTTAGAGAGCATAACACACAGTGCTGTTAGTTTCCACCAAACTTTGTTCATTGTACCGTCATTTTTTTTTTCTTTTCACATGTTGGGTTGTCTGTAAAATGTAAGCCTTTTGAGAGATTTACAACTGTATAGTAAACAGTTTATGCACGGAAGGAGTAAATATTAATGTTTTCCAATATGGATATACATGTAAAGTTGAGGTTTAACATTTACAGTTTTAGGAAAAATTGATTGGTTGTGTGTATGCAAAAGAAGTTTAAATCCTCAGTCTAATGTTAATTATATGTGTTAATGAGTCTTTCAATTTTCAACAAAATATTGTGCAATTAAAAGTAATTTTAAGATTTCAAAACTAAAATATTTAAATATATTCTAAGTAATGTAATGCGCATTCTGCTTGTTAATATGTGCACATTGCAGAAGTTTGTGTATTCACAAGCTCATGCACTGTATCTATAATTAACAAGTGTTACTCAATCTTTTCTTATTATTCGTTTAAGTATTTAGTCCTAATCCTCCATTAATTACCTCACTAAATAAATTCTATCTGAAATTTCAAATGATCACTATGAACATTAATAAATTTATAAAATGATTAACAGGCTATATTTACTTAGTCAGTTGTTCAATAAACTAAAATCATGATTATACTTAATCATATAATTCCAAATAACCTTAATTAATATAAATAAAGGAGAAACCATGATCACTTTAATGATTCAATAACAAATAGTGAAAATAGAAACTGTAATGATTTTGTATTTAACTGATAAGAACGCTCTGTTTTTGTAAAATTAATTCAAACCGATAATACATACAAATACTTTTAAAAAGCTTTATGGTAGAACTATTTCTCACAAAAATTTCATTATATCCAACCATTCAAATACCTTAACTGTGTAACATCTCAGAATTTCTTAAATTATCTTTGTACTAACATATTTTCAACCTGAATAGACTCTATGTGATACACGAACTAAATGGTGAGATCAGGGGCCCCTAAGGTTGAGGCTTAATCAGGCTTAATTTACAACTGCTGACCAAAATAAGGGGAACTAGTCATATGATTAACTGCAATAAAAAATTTCCATATCTATTTGAATAACTTGTTAAGTATGTTTCTCCATCGTGTCTTTAAATCACATGAGACTTGATAAGGTACCACCCAGTTGCTGTCTCAAGTAGAGCACAGTGTATATGCTAATCAACCTATTATTCGTTTCCTACCTTGAATATATGGAAAATACCTTCCCTGAAGATATTTCCTCGTGGTGGTCAGAGCGCAGATAGCCTATTGTGTAGTTTGAAAGATCTTCCCTGAAGATATTTCCTCGTGGTGGTCAGAGCGCAGATAGCCTATTGTGTAGTTTAGCGCTACAATGAACAAACTCTTAACGTGTATAGTTTAACAATAACAAGATGTCCATCTATTTAGTTTTTAAAGAAAGGTCAAACATGCATTGGTTTTGTGTAAGATATAACTTGATCTTTTGCTCTAGTTAACTTAACAAGTAAACTAATGAAGGTATAGTGGATGAGCGATTATCTCTATCCGGGTCTTTTCGAACTGTTCCAGTTGATAAGAATACAATCAACCTTCGATGGTGATAAAGCTGAATATAAGGGGCAGTCGATTATAAACATCTTTCCATATACTAGTTGCTGTTCGTGAAATATGAGATAAGCTCACTATAAATCTCTGTCATCGCAGAAATGATGAAAGTATTAGATGCAAAATGAAAATAATATGAATATGATTTGTTGCAAGTATTACAAGTTCATTTAGGTTTAAAACCATGCTTGTAAAATATATGTTCTAAGCAAATACTAAATATGTTTTCTCTTCTTTTACAGATGCAATGTTAATGTAATCGGCATTATTCACACATTCGCTGAAACCTTTAATTACGAAAAATTGCGTTACTGTAGAGTTACATGCGTAAAAGTTCGAGTGCAGGTTTTGTTACTGATTTAGTGCAAGACTTGCAGAATAAGTTAGCATATAATGATTATAATCATAAAACCAATATTATAGTCATATTTTACTTCTATCATATCTTAGTCTTGCTTTTTGGTGAGGTTCTACTATGATCTTTCTTTATGTAACTTTTTAGCAACTTAAGATGAAATCATTTTACTTGATCTAAAGTTTACAGCGACAACATTCGTTTAACGCACGTTGTGGCACAGAGTAAAACACGTGCTACCATTTTGCTTTATAATATATGAAAACTTTAAAGTATTCTTGATATGCACACTAGTTTTATCAACTGGATGGTTTTACAAAAAAACGATAAAACCCTAGCTTTTCTCCTATGAAGACAGATCCACCAGTAAATAGCGCTAGAATTTTACTGTTTAAGTGATTTATCAATTGTTATATCATACCTATTTCTATTGCGTTTTTTGTGTGTTATAAATACAATTTATTTTTGGCTAAAATGTATAACATTGACAATTTCGCCACTTTTCATAGAACCTTCAATGAGAATATTATGGAAATCGATTTAATAAACTAACATAATAGCTACGGATTATGCATAACTTTGTTTATCCTTGCCTTACATAATCTAACACAAACCTATGCATCCCACCTTTCAAAGTCAGCATTTATTTAACTCTTAAGTAACTTTTACCGCGTCTGCAGTTTTTAAAGGTGTGGTCGTTAACTCAGCGTATAATTAATCGTATAATTAACACAGAATATAAACACTTTTCTTTGTCCTAGACTTATATACTCCAACATAAGCCTATGCAGTTAACCTTTCACACGTATTCTATTCAACTCTAGCAAGATTATGATGGGTCATTTGTTTACCATATGGGTGTTGACTCAGTATGGATAACTTAATTAACATAGTCGCATCAACATATAACTTTCTTGATCCTAACCTGACATAGTCCAACACAAGTCTAAACATTTATCACACCAGTGAGATTTAAAACTTTATCTGTTATCTCAGACTGTCTCCACGTTTTATGCTAACTTCTCTTCCCGCCTTTTATAATTAGTCACCTTTGTTGTTGTTCTTTTTCCTCTTCAAATCGCTCAAGGCTGGCCATTGAGAAGACCTGGGCAGAGTGAACTGCATACGATATAGCGGACTGAAACAGATTACACACGATATTTTTTCAACTTTATGGTAATTTCAATTTATTTTAACTAATATGTATAGCAATGACATAATTTCGCTACTTTTCATACAATAATCTTCGATAAGGGTATTATGAAAGGAGATTTTATAAATTAGCATAATAGCCATGGATTATGCAATATTTCGTTGTTCTTGCCTTATATCATCTAACAGAAACTTAACATTACAATTTCAAAGTTATCATTATATTAGGCCCGGCACGGCCAGATGGTTGGGGCGCTCGACTCGCAACATGAGGGTCGCGAGTTCGAATCCACGTCACACCAAACATGCTCACCCTTTCA
>NW_013667269.1:256712-261092 GCF_000517525.1 Limulus polyphemus | reverse complement strand
TGAGCTACTATTCTGTGTTTTATATGTAACAGTTTCTGTCTGTGCTCTACTACTCTGTGTTTTATATGTAACAGTTTCTGTCTGTGCTCTACTACTTCTGTGTTTATATGTAGAGTAGTAGAGCACAGACAGAAACTGTTGTGTTTTATATGTAACAGTTTCTGTCTGTGCGCTACTATTCTGTGTTTTATATGTAACGTTCTTCATACGTTCGATACCATGGGTTCTCTATTTCGGTAGCCAGAAGATTTTATTTCTGAGCTACTTCAAATCGTTAAATGCAACTCGAGTGTTTACAAAACAACTATCCGAAACAATTAATATGACCAGATCGTGTTCAGATATTATGTAGCTACGTTAGTTGAAAGCACTTAAGTTCGAAAAAACTGAACACAGTGAACGCTGTTAACAAAGATGGTTGGCAACTGAATTGACGTATATAATTATTCATCGAATTTATAAAAGCAATAAAAACGGTTATTGCAGAGAAAATAAATATTAAGGATTTAGTGACAGAACATTTATATAAAATCCATTGGTTCTTATCCGATAGAATAAATATACGTTCAACTTAGAATTAAATTGGTTATTCAAAACTTCATTATCACATTATTAAAATAAGAACGTTATACGCCATATTTGTGATACAATTAGCATTACGTACGAATATATATATATATATAAAAGGCTTAGACAATCTCATGAAATTGGGATTTATTCTAACGCATGTATTTTGAATGTCTACTGAGAGTTATACGTTTCATTTCCTGATTTATATGTTGAGAATATATTTTTGTTGACGGAAACAAATATGAATGAATAGATGAAAAGGATAGTGTCTTTTTGGGATTTGATTACGTACGAACTTAATGTGACCTTGCTCAACATTTTGTGGATATATAACACCATATATTTAATCTCTTCTAATCTTTATAAGCGTAAATTAATAGTATTTTTAAGTAAGTAATTTCGTAAAATTTGCCAATTTGGAAATAATTATTTTCTACTTCTTTAATCTATCTTCAAAGTAATTTCAAAGTTTCAATTTAAACTTTTTTTTTTTATAATATCTGCATGACACATTAAATTATTCTTGAGAGCTTATAAGTTTAAGATTCTAGGTTCGATACCCACAGTGGGCAGAACGCTAGTAGCCCATTGTGTAAACTCTGCACACGAACACAAACAAACAAAGGCGCTAAATTTTACTGCAAAATTAAATAAATACAATTAAAATTCTTTTAATTTATAACAGAGTCATTATCTCACGAGGAGAATTTTTTTGCGTGTGAATATTTTTTTCCTGTAAAAGCTTCGATGTGATTTGGATAAGATTTCTCGCCTGTCGCTTTTTCATAAGTGCCCCAGTAGCTCAGTGGTAAATTTGAAGGGTTATAACGCTATAAACCGGGTTTCGATAACTGTGGTGGGCATAGCTCAGACAGCCCACTCTGTACCTTAACAAACAACAAGAACACCACGTTCTGTATATAACACGCTTGGCATGGTGGGTGTTGTTAGCTTCAATTTTCTGTTTCGTTCTATTCATCTGATTGTCATAAAGATATTTTTGTGATTTAATATACAACACGTGGTCTTCTTGCTTACCAACTATTCACTCGGCACTCATGGCTATTTTTAAACGCCGTAATTAATAGAATTGTTTAGTCTTACAGACTGAACGAACATACTCATTGCTTTCCAAATAAGCACGTGTATGCTGTTGCTTCATTTTTGCTATAGATCTAGTTATGACTACGATCAACTGATATTTATAGAAATAATTTCCACGAAATCATTTATATCTGTTTCAGTACCACACTGTTTCACTTTTGTGCTCTGAATGTTTAGTAAGATTTTTGTCGTTGGATCCTTCAGTAAGAAAGTTGATTTTGCTAATTATTTTATGTTCATTTAGACACATTCTGTATTTTTTAACGTTTTTGAATCGTTTCATATATTGAAATCTTCGGACTGCAAATTCATGGATTGTTCGAGTCCCGTTGCCGAAAAAACGTGCTTCGCTCTTTGGGGCAGTTGGTGTTTTATAACTGTGACGATTCTGTTGTTAGGCAAAATTAGTCCTAGAGTTGGCGGTGGGCGCTGCTTACCACATGCCTTCTTTTATATATTGAAATATTCGGACTGCAAATCCGTGGATTTATTGTTCGAGTCCCGTTGCCGAAAACCATGCTCCGCCCTTTGGGGCAGTTGGTGTTCTGTAAATGTGACGGTTCTGTTGTTAGACAAAAGTAGTCTTCGAGTTGGCGGTGGGCGCTGTTTACTACATACCTTCTTTTCCATCTATTTGTTCAACATTCGGAAATTGTATACGCAGAAATCCATTCTGAAGATGGTTTCGTTGTTCAATTTCAGTCCTTTTTTTGTTGTTGTTGCCTATGAAAGCTAGAAAAACCATGAGTCAGATTGCTTGACTTTAGAAGTAATCATTATTGATGGGTGACCTTTTTTCCCCCTTTTTTATACTTTGATAATCCTCTCGTAAAATCTACTTCTGTCAATGCTCCGAAATCAAAATGACACAATTGAGCGAATCCATCTGAAACATATCTCTCTATATAAAGTTTATTAAATATTCGAAAAATTTATCGAACAGTTATCGTTTTAAAACAGCTATGTGTGGGGTGATACTAAAGAGCTATTTCAGTACTAAAATAAATATATTAAAATTATTAATAAATTAAGTCAAACCTCTATTTGTTTGAAAACTGTGTCTCAGACTAATACTTATGGGTGTATTGAAAGTGAAAACAAAATACGTGTTTACGTCTTATTCTAGAGGATTTCAGCAGTCAGGGATATAAATGAAAGCTACACTTTTGAATAATATTGAATAAGAAAGGAGCTCCAAACCAAAAAAGTAGTGCACTATATATATATATATACATAAATGAGCACTAGTAAAAAAATATATATACAAAATGTTTATATTTCTATAAATATTTCTGTTTAAATTTGCTGTTGGAAACTTCCGTATTTTCTTAAACATATATAGTACTCATGTAAATATGAACATGGCATGCATTTCTAACTGTTATTATCTGTAAATTTTATAGAAATGTAAATAAGTAATTATACAGTGCACTTGTTTAAAATATCATTGAAACCCATATATGATAAATTTAGGGTTACAGATGAAATCATCATGATTAATAGCCATAACTACAGCGTGACGTATGTAAAAGTTACGAAAAGCTTTGCATTTAGATGAACGCAAAATCTATATTTATCCCTAGTGATACCATAAACTTTAATTTGAGAGATTGATACGACTTTAGTTTTTATTATTCTTTCCTTATTAAAATATACATAACGAAATGACGCCAAACCATCTATAAAGGGTAAGGAAAACACAGAGTTTGGATTAAACCAACTAAACAAATTTCAACTTTTTGTCAATCAGTTTTTTTAAATGTGCAAAATTTACCAGGCCGCTATCCCAGACCTTGTGATTTTACTTATTTGATTAAAAAACAGAATTTACAAGCGATAAGGCAAAAAAGTTCGGGGTACCGAATGCGTTAAGGTACTGGTGGCTCCCCCTTGCTTACTCTTGCTTTTAAGAAAATACCATACAATTTATCAGTGATAAAAAAAACAAGTATATAAAAAAACTATATATTTGTTAAACAAATTAGATAGCCCCCCAGTGGCACAGCTGTATGTCTGCGGACTTACAACGCTAGAATCCGGGTTTCGATACCCGTGGTGGGCAGAGCACAGATAGCACAGTGTAGCTTTGTGCTTAATTACAAAACAAACAAATTAGATTATTATCATTTTATCATCCACTTCATATTTTATTATTCATTATTATACTCGCAATGCTCGGTAGGCCCAACGGAACCTGGGCAGCTGCCCCATTGGGCCCAATGGATGAAACGGCCCTGCAAACACTTAATTTATTTCCAATAATCAAGGAATTTCTAAAATAAACCGGTTGCCACAAAGTTGTCATGTTATTCATATCCTAACCCTAAAAACAAATATAAATTAATCTAAGAAAAACGTGTTTAAATACACGGTGATACTTTGCTATTCATCTAAGCATATATATATATATATACGTATATAAAGGAACGATATTTTATTTTCTACTATTACGACGGAAGAAACAATTATTTCTACCTTCTAAGTACGTTACAAAATATGGATTACAATTAGCTGGTTTCATTACCTTAGAGTGACTCGTGAGCTGTAACTGTACATATATGGCTGGTTTCACTACTTTAAAGTGACTACTTAGTTGTAAGTCCAGATATATGTCTGGTTTCACAACCTTAGAGTGACTCCTGAGCTGTAAATTCAGATTTATGTCTACTTTCTTGACTTTAGAGTGACTTCTGAGCTGTAAATTCA
>NW_013667269.1:253903-255833 GCF_000517525.1 Limulus polyphemus | reverse complement strand
TATATCTGGTTTCATTACCTCAGAGTGACTCCTGAGTTGTAAGTGTAGATATATGATTGATTTCACTACTTTAGAGTGACTCCTGAGTTGTAAGTGTAGATATATGATTGATTTCACTACTTTAGAGTGACTCCTTAGTTGTAAGTGTAGATATATATCTGGTTTTATTACCTTAGAGTTACTCCTGAGTTGTAAGTGTACATATATATCTGGTCTCATTACATTAGAGTGACTCCTAAGCTGTAACTGTAGATATATGTCTGATTTCACTACTTTAGAGTGACTCCTGAGTTGTAAGTGTAGATATATGATTGATTTCACTACTTTAGAGTTACTCCTGAGTTGTAAGTGTAGATATATATCTGGTTTCACTACATTAGAGTGACTCCTGAGTTGTAAGTGTAGATATATGTCTGGTTTCAATACAAGAGAGTTACTCCTAAGCTGTAACTGTCGATATATGATTGATTTCACTACTTTAGAGTTACTCCTGAGTTGTAAGTGTAGATATATATCTGGTTTGACTACTTTAGAGTTACTCCTGAGTTGTAAGTGTAGATATATGTCTGGTTTCATTACATTAGAGTTACCCCTGAGCTGTAACTGTAGATATATGATTGATTTCACTACTTTAGAGTGACTCCTTAGTTCTAAGTATAGATATATGACTGGTTTCACTACTTTGGTATAACTCCTGATTTCACTACTTTAGAGTGACCCCTAAGCCTTAGCTGTATATGTATGATTATTTTAACTACTTTAAAGTGACTTCTGAGCTGTAACTGTAGATATATGTCTGGTTTCACAACCTTAGTTTGTAAATTCAGATTAATGCCTGGTTTCTTGAATTTAGAAAGACAGTTGAACTGTAAATGTAAATATACGTACATACTAACAAGGACAAATATCATGCACAAAATTATTTCATTTACCACGTGAGTATCTAGGATGACTTTATCATGACTATGCATTAAGGGTTAATTGCACTTTATGTTAGTGTGAAATGATATATTCTGTGAAAGTGTCAACCTGTACTTTTCTAGAAAGCTTATGAGATTTGATAAGAACGTGTTGCATATGCTAGTGATTTGTCGCCACAGGTGTTTAGCACGTATATGTTTGATTCACAGCCATGTTTCGATCATTCCACAGTATAATGCCGTCAGGTTTCCTCAAGGTTGGATTAATTAATTAAGAAGCTTTCAGTTTTCTTAATACAACTTAAAAATCATTACAGCAAAACATTTAAGAGAGCAAAAAGCTCCAGAATTACAACCGAAGCCAACTTGGGGCAACTACAACAACTCCTTTATCTTCATAACATAACATAACGTTATGGGACAATATGGGACCTATTGGTCCATCTCGGCTGTTCCATCCTCTAAACTAAACTAAAACTATTAATAAATAATTTTTTTGAAATCTTAAAGCCAGCCCTTATCATTCATATACTTATCAAGCTTTCTCTTAAACTCACTTACAATTACCGCTTCCACAACATCCGAAGGCAACCTATTCCAAAGGCCAACCACCCTGTTAGAAAAATGAAACTGTTTAAGCTGAAGATGACTTTTTCCCTGCCAAAATTTATATTTCTGTCACCAGTCCTAATATGCTCGCCTATACAGATGATTTTTACAAGCCTTTTTTGTGGCACCTTGTCAAATGCTTTCTGAAACTCCAGTTGCACCACATGTACACCCTTACCCTCATCTACATAAGCAGTAACCTTTTCAAAGAATTTTAAAAGATTTGTAAAGCAAGATTTCCCCTTAGTGAAACCATTTTGACTATCCAATAAAATTCTAAACTTTGTTAAATGACTTTGCAAAGCATCTTTATCAGACTTTTCAGGCTCGGCATGGCCAGGTGGTTAAGGCACTCGACTTGCAATCTGAGGGTCGCGGGTTCGAATCCCTGTCACACCAAA
>NW_013667269.1:250005-252990 GCF_000517525.1 Limulus polyphemus | reverse complement strand
TGTCATCAAAATCATCTACGTTTAACCATGTTTCAGTTATTCCCATTATATTAAAATAATCTATTTCTTATACTTCTAGCATTACAATAGTAACAATTAAGGCTACCCTTATAACCACTCCTATACTAATTTCCTATGCTAAACTTTTCTCTGCCTCTTATTCTTTTTGCATTCAGTTTTTTCTGGCCCTCACCACCGTCTAGTCCTAGTTGAAAATTTCCCTTACAGCTGAGTTAATAACCTTGGCAAACAAGCTAGCCCTTACTCTATTTAAATGTAAACAATCCATTCCAAAAAGCTCACTCCTTCCACTGAACTAATCCCACAGGTCCAACCAGCCAATCTGCTCATCCTTAAATACTAGCGTACTTATAACTTCATCCCCACAGTTAGTTCTGGGCACTATCCCTGACAAAATTAAGTTATGGCATTTTTTGTAAATGCCTTTACCAACCCCTTGTACTTATTAATTAGCTCCTCTGACCTACCATTTCCCTACAACATTAGCCCCTACATGCACCACAAAAATTGCATCTCTGCTAGCCCCCTTTATTATACCTTCTGCTCTGTCAGTTGTATCCTCCAACTGTGCCTCTGGGTAACATAATCTGATTCTTTTCTCCCTATTTACCCCTCAGACTAATCTATCCACATGCCTTGTCAAGAAATCACCTATAACTATAACCTCCTTATCATCTACATTCTTCTCTGACCCTTTTGATTTCCTTCCCTCTAATAGTTCATCGTCTGTAGAAGCCAAGAGTGAAGACTGTGGTTACGATAGAAAACCCCCTGACTCTGTGATGAAGCTGGACAAATTTAGGATACCGTTGAAATATAGTAAACATTACTTCTTGCCAAGGTCAAAAGTCAACGGCTGTTTTAATAACATATCAAGTAATCTCCCCCCCCCCCACACACACATACACACACACCGTGTAGGTTTAGTAGGACTTTGTGCCTTCGGTCTGCTGAAGATGGTTATGGAAGAGTGGAGAGTTTTTGGAATGTGTGATAAGATGTTTAGTCTAACATTGACACAAAAGCTATTGGAATGTAAGTTTCGGTTACGTTTATCAGTATATTTGTAAAACATTCCATTTTATTGCACAAGCAATTCCTTCTGTATGTGATGTGTTAGATGATTAGTAAAGCGCTATAAATGCAATAATATCGTAATTAGACAAGAGAAAATATTCTCCGATTGTCAGAGAAATATTATGATGGATGCCAGTCTAGAATGAGTAGTGTTATCAAAACCATTTGTCATCATAGTCTATGTATGATAAAAATCAAAAGGGCTATAGTTCCCACTAGGTAAAACCGTGACCATTAACAAATTGACTAAGAAAAATGGCAAATCGTCAGTCTATTAAATGCAACAGACATCAGACTGTTTCTTAACTGACCACTTCCTTGAACAGTTTTTAGGATTCGTACCATGTGAAGGAAATTACAAAAAATATTATTTACCAGACGATAACCAGTCAAAAAATCCACTTATATTAAATACAAACAGTGGAGTTTAGAATGAAAAATGTGAAATGTGAATGGCTGGAAGCGAGTGATGTGATCAAATAATTTGCGTTTTGCTGGAAATGGAGTAATGGTGTGGGGAACGTTTTATTAACAGTGTTTTGGTTTTTCTTTTAGAAGGTTAAGTATGCCCATAATGTATCTGGACGTTGTTGCCTTTCGCGTTCACATAAAAATGATGCATTTCCACCCTGATGGACAAGGGCTTTTCCAAGACAGTGATCTTTCATGTTCGTATTATCCAATTAAGTGTATTTGGAGTAAGCTTGAATGTCACATTTGTTACTAGAGTCCTCTGTTGATATATGTGAGTTTGTTGCTGAACATATTAAAATATAATAAATTATCCAAATATTCCATAGGTTTGAACATGCTTTCACCAGAATTAGATGTGAGTATTTTACTGAAGTAAAATTAATTATTTGATGTTCCATAAACTTGAACCTACTTTCACTAGAATTGACTGAATTCTCAAAGTGTTCCATATATTTGAATAAGGCGTCAGTGCAATGAAATGTATAGTTCAAGTATATTTTACAATTTCGTATAAAATTATAAAATCTGTTTCGTTAAACGTACATTCCAACATTTATACTTTTTTTTTTAAATATCGTGTCTTATTTGAATCCTTCATCATGTTTTTTTTTTTTCAGGTACAGTAGAAACTGAATAAAAAGTCCTAAAAATCATGAACAAAACATAAGTAATACGGCTTGGTAACATCATGGAAGACACATGAAATGATTTTTCTTGTTTTGAAATGTAAAAAAAAAAAAACTGAACGGTTCAGTACATATGTACTCATTAAGTATATGTACTTTGAAAACCATAGAAAATGCTTCATTCTGGCTATGATTTACTATAAATTAGTATTATGTGTGTATGTACACGCAACTTCACATTGCAACTGAATATATATATATGTACGTCTAAGCTTTTATTTTATATTGAGAAAAATATGAATAAATATGTGAAAGCTATAAATTGAAGAGTCTTTGAACGTTTATACGTATTAAATATGAGTACATGTGAATCGAAAAAGAATAATCAAAACACTTAAACTTCGAAATTGGTAAGAAGTTCGTGCAATCGTACACGCACAAGTTATGACTAGAAATGAACACGCAACGTCACAGAAATTAACAAAAAAAAAAAGGAAAAAAAAACTCTCCGTGAAAACCGTTACGGAAGAAAGAGTAATCTACTGTAGTCTAGTCAGAAACGTCATGACTAGATCTAAAAAACAACTAAACTAATATACAAAGTAATGGATACAGTTCTAGTGAAAATAGCCTCTTATTGATACTAGGAGGATTTGTAGGATATAAAAAAACTCTCCGTGAAAACCGTTACGGAAGAAAGAGTAATCTACTGTAGTCTAGTCAGAAACGTCATGACTAGATCTAAAAAACAACTAAACTAATATACAAAGTAATGGATACAGTTCTA
>NW_013667269.1:246974-249805 GCF_000517525.1 Limulus polyphemus | reverse complement strand
TTTCAATTGTCAGTTACTCTAATTCTTTTTATTTCAATTATGAATACGGAAAGAATGTAATGATTTAGTTATTTCACAAAATTATGTTAATCAATTGAAATGTGATTCGAGTTCCAATCCTTGTAAAACAAATAATACACAGTCCCTGCATTTTAAGCTGTAAGTGCGTTATCAGATCGGCAGTCAGTGCCTTAGCGTAGATAGGGGGGGGTCAGGGTGCTGCTGACTGGTTACCTTCCTGTTGATCAGTAGTTCGGAAATAAGTGGGAGATAGCCTCGGTAGATTTGGTATAAATACAAAATACACACACACACATACATACACGATGTAAATGGACGTTGAATTGAACACAAAAGACTATGTAAAAATATGTACATACAATAAACAAGTAGGAGAATGGAATTCTGGGAAATTTAAAGAACAAGGGAAAACGCAAGAAATGTGACGTCGATACGAAAAGCTGAATCTACACCATGTCCAATTCATTATACAACAGTATAGTTCCCTCTGTTGGATCGGTGACAAATCTGGAAGCTCATAATATGATACCCGCGGCGGGCAGAGCTCAGATAGCCCGTTGTGTAACAACAAGAAAGTGACAGATGGTAGCAATCCCTAATGATTCCACGTCGTCTTCAATAATTCATTCTAGAAAAATAAATAAGGTATACAAAGCTAGAGGTTCAGGAAGCTAAATCTTAAGTCAGTAATATTTGTTAGTTATTAGATCATGAATATTGAAGATTGTTCTTTATTTAACACTCAGTTTTAATTTATTCTTATTGGATCATGAATGTGGAAGAATGTTCCCTATTTAACTCTCAGAATGTATTAACCAATTCTAATAAAAATGGAAAGAAACAGCTTTACTCAAACCTGTAATTAAACTGCGTGATGTTTTAATTTATAGTTACTATTTTTCTTTTCAAACTCAAAATTTCAAAATATGATCGAATAAAGGGTTTTCGTGTATCTCATACATAAAAGAAAACGGACTTTTAAACATTCATTATAGTATTTTAAATGAAAATATTAAATTTTTATTTGTACTCAAAATATAGGGATAACTGCAAGAAATTGGAATTTTTTAAATTTATATTTCGTACCAGTTAATAAAATAAAGATACATTAGGAACGAGAAATATCATGACTGTTAAGTTGGCGATTAAAACGAAATCGACCAATTAAAAGATCCATCATAAATTTAAAAGAACGGTTTTACATTTTTAAGCCTTATATTTTCATTGCGTGTGACTTTGGAGCATTAATGTACATGTATTTGTGTTTTGCTTTTTGCCTGGCTAGTTCATAAAATTTTTATCTCAAATTATGCGTTTTAGGGCTTGATTTAAGGTTTTTAGCCTATTTCTTGTTCATTTAACATTATTTCGTGCTCTTATCGTATGGTGTATGTATACATATGAAATTTTCCTTGGAGCACCAGTAAAATGCCTTTTTCTGTTTTAGGAGGGAGCTCATTGCCATTTAACAGGATCTGAAACGAACAGATCTGGGATTGTGATCACGAATTGATGCAGAGCAGTAGGAACAGATGAAGACCCAACGTTCTCGGTGTTGTTTCAAGATTCACTTAGAGAACTATGCAAAAAATAAACCGAGCATCGGTTCCAACCACTACCAGCGTTTATTTCGTATGAATCATTTTACGTCAAGAGGTCTGTAGAGCATAAATAGTTATCAGTAAATATTGTTGTTTGATGTATGACTAACAAATAATATGGTAACTTGAAAACAAAAACAGAAAATAAAAAAAACCTAACACAGTATCATTGACTACAAATGATGGCCCGGCATGGCCAGGTGGTTAGGACGCTCGACTCGCAATCTTAGGGTCGCGGGTTCGAATCCCCGTTACACCAAACACCCTTTCAGCCGTGGGGGCGTTATAATGTGATGGTCAATCCTACTATTCGTTAGTAAAAGAGTAGCCCAAGAGTTGGCGGTGGGTGGTGATGACTAGCTGCCTTCCCTCTAGTCTTACACTGCTAAATTAGGGACGGCTAGCGCAGATAGCCTTCGTGTAGCTTTGCGCGCGCGAAATTCAAAACAAACAAACAAACTACAAATGATGAAGAAAAAATAATCAAACGATGTCATTTCACTAAAGTACAGTTTCAAAATAAGGAATAGACTCCTAAGTAATTAAACTACTGGTATAAAGTTTCATGTTATGTGGGATTAAACAAACAAAACCAGAACTTAAAGAAAAGCCCCTATAATTATGATAGTCATTCACTAAATGTAGCCACGTTCGTACTTGTCATATCGAACGACAAACAACAAGTAAATGGCGTATGTATCAAAATACTTTAATGCTTTTGTCGGCAAAGAGGGGAGATGACACTACTTTAATGATGAGTTAGGCTAGAGTATACTATTAATTACAAGTGAAGGTAAATTATTCAGTAGCAATAGAAGAATGTATTAAAAATTCAAGCAGCTAATTAAAAGCATTGTTTCTGATTTACGAGAATGTAAAGGGTTATTTCCATGTTACATATGCGCTTACAAAAAATAAAATAAAACAACCTTCGTTTGATACTGGTTACAGGACATGATTTAATAAGCTTCTGTTTGTATATTAATTGCATTGATAGCATTTATTCGAAAATAATCAGCGTCGTAGAGGATAAAACGTAATGAAGAGATTTAGTTTGAGCGCCAAGAAAATTCCTCGATAAAAAAATGAGGTGAGTGTTTTACAGAAACGAGGAGAGACACGTTTTGTAAGAGAAACTTAAATAATAAGTTTGGTAAACCAGAAAAAACTCGATAGTAAACCCCTCTCCGTTTTACAGAGAATCTTGTA
>NW_013667269.1:231166-246828 GCF_000517525.1 Limulus polyphemus | reverse complement strand
GATCTAGTCATCACCACCAACCGCTAACTCTTGGGCTACTCTTTTACCAACGAATAGTGGGATTGACCGTCACATTATAACGCCCCACGACTAAAAGGGAGAGCATGTTTGGTGTGACGGGGATTCGAACCCGCGACCCTCAGATTGCGAGTCGAGCGCCCTAACCACCTGGCCATGCCGGGCCATACAGAAAATAGTAGCAATCATTGAACCATCGTGCTACATGAATCTATAGACGATTTAACTAGTTAGCTGAGGGACGGGTCTATCCACTTATCCGAAACTAGCTGACGTCCCCCGTTCAACCCACGGGGATGAATGATGGTCCAGAGGAGGGACATTAGGGAGTAAGATCCGAACGCCGACCCATCGATCACTTCCCAGTGGGTTCCAAAGATACATGTCAGATTGGGTGACAGTCGGTCCAGAGATTCGCCAGTTAATACACACACACAGATGTTTGTCACATAATGGCTTAGATACCAGATTTTAGTTAAAGTTACCCTTCTGACTCCGTTGAGAACCTGTCAGTAATTTTTTAAATAAATTAACTATCAGAGTATAGTTAAACTTTCCCTTGTCATTCCAGTTGGAATAATTAAAGGATTTTTCTAGAAGATTCAGTATATATATATATCATGCTACAATATATATCTTTTTAATTTGTAATCAGACAATAATTTAGATCGTTCATTGGAAACTTCTATGAGGAACTGAATTTGTGAGTTCACCTGGTGACAGATAGTAGTGTATCTGAACTGAATTAGTAGAAGTTTCACTGCTAAGTAATTATATGTATCTGATGGCCACCTATAACTTGGTTGGAAAGCTGAGTCAATCTAACATCGTTATTAATGATAGTGAATGTCCATTAACTGGAAGATGCAAGAACCGCTTCTACTATATATATTAGGCGACTATGATACATATTTAAAGTGAGACAAGTTTTATATGAAAATATATGAATATTTGTTTGTAATTAAGCACAAAGCTACACAATGGGCTATCTGTGCTATGCCCAACACGGGTATCGAAACCCGGATTCTAGCGTTGTAAGTCCGCAGACATACCGCTGTGCCACTGGGGAGCATATATGAAGAGTGTCGTTGCTTAATCACATCTATTTGCAATGCTTGCGAAACCAGCCAATAGGCCATCATGTGTACCTACTGTAGATATCGAACCCAGAGTTCTAGCGTTAGAAAAGCTCAAGAATAATAGTGCACACAAGACAAAAAACTCGATGTTATTGAAATTTGTTCTAAGTATTCATAATAAAACAAGCAGAAGAAAGCTAAGCCTATTAAAAAGAAGAACGCTAAGATTATTAAAAAGTTCTGTATCATAAGACCAGAAATTCTCTATGCTGATTAAGAGCACGTGCTCTAAAATGTTTCTTAAGACTTAAGAATTATCTGTTTGGTAATCAATTTTTGTAATTAAAATGTTTCAAATCATACTTATTCCTTTTCATAGAGCTGGGCGTGGCCCAATAGTTAGTATTTTGGTCGAAAGGTTCAAGGTTCGAATCGCGATATGCCTTCGAACACACTCTTCACTTTCAGCTCGTAACTATCAATCCCTCTATTCTGTTAGGGGTAGCTCTATAGGTGACGGGTGGTAATGGATTTTAGATACCTGCGACCTAAGTTACTGTTCAAGTTAGTAATGTCGATACCAACTCTTCTGATGACCAAAAATATACTATATATACAAATACCAGTATAGCTATTTGTTATAATTTTAAAAATTGTTAATTGTTCTTTTCTTTTAAAGCAAAGCCATATTTGGCTATCTACTGGGTCCACCTCGAGGAATCGAACTTCGGATTTTATTGTTGTAAGTCCGTAAACTTACCAGACTTAACAAAAGAAAGAAAAATATAAGAATGCTGAATAAAATTGATAAGAAATAACTGTCTGGCTCGTTAATTAGAAAAAATATTTTTTTCACGAAATTGTTTTTTCTATATTTCTTTTAAAATAAGTTTTACAAAAATGCGTCATATGCTAACAACATTTTTAATCTTAAAATAGACAATGTATCTTTCTTGCTCAACAAGAAAATCTTTAAATCGATAATCCCATCGCTAGCTTAGTGAAAATAAGATCATGTGAACGTGTGTAACTGAGCTGGAATCGTAATGTTTCCACCACTTTCTCCGCACCAATTACATCATAGATATTTTTAGTCCCACTCTTAACGTACTTTTCCGGATTACTTAACGTAACTTTTTCGGCACTGATTATTTCAATTTCACTTCGAATTATGAAAATTGTAGTTGTGTTCAAGAGTAATTAGCAAGCTCTGTCAGTTCTACAAACAGACCCCGAGTAGATGTTTTCTTAGTACAGAGCTACATAATTGGCTTTCTGCATTCGGTCCACCGCGGGAATCGCACCCGAATGTTTGCGTTGTAGGTTCGTGAGCCTACCGCTGACTCACCGGGGAGAAACAGAACAATTTAAAATAATATTTTTGGTTTGTAAAAGTTGCAATGAATTAGATATAAATAAAAGTAACACGATCCAAGAAATAGTGGGCAACTGTTATCTAACACAATTAACTATCTATAATGTATAGCGTAGCCACCTTAAGCCCGTATCGGATGCAACACAACAACATAGAATATGTTATGTTTCTGGGTACCGCATTGGACACGGGATAAAGACCATAAGTTTAAAGAAATCAGTCGATAGCGTATGATAGCAGCAGTAGAATGTTTCATTTTTTATACTTTATATATATATACCCTCAAACACGTATGTCCTTATTTCTAATTGTTATCTTTAGTTAGTTCGAGGTTATTTGTACGTTTTTGAAAACGAATTCTTGTCTGTAGTCACACTCAAAAGAGCATTCTACGATTTAAATCAATACTAAATCAACTGCAGACACTGTCGGCTCACGCCTCCACATGTTGACGATACAGCAGTGAGACCTTTGCTATTTTCAGCCACAGACCGACTGTTACTCCAGTTTTCCAAATAATGAAATTGATATAGCAAAACTATACGATTCCTTGATATCACTGCTGATCTGCAGACGCGGTCCGCAGTGTAGGACTCATCCTACACTCAAATATTTAAAATTTATCAGTTGTAGAAGAATGGTAATAATAATTGTAATCTCATTCTTTCACAAACATTATAAATAAACTTAGTATTCCGAAAATTGTTTAGTTTTGAAGTATAATTTCAATGGAAGTCCAGTTCAATCTACACTTTGATCAACGTGTGTTATTTGGGTTATACCAGTTTTGGAGAATTCCACTCCTCATCAGTAACCCTGAACACAAATTAACCGAAGAGAGATAAGCTGGATCTATATTGTAGTGAAAAGTATCAAACATACTGTTGTTGTGAACGTGCTTTGTAGTCACTATCAGAAAAATCTATACACTGGATAGGTGAAGTGAAGTCACTGGCCAGGGTTACTGATGAAACAATTAAACGATTTTCGGACTACTAAGTTTATGTATTATACCTGCTATTGTGCGGTTGTATAACGTGAAGAACTAAATAGTGGCCAATGACATTATTTCTTCTTTTCAATAATCCAGTGTATAGGTTTTTCTCATAGTGACTACAGACATTCTACCAAACTGGTTCTAATTATTACTATCACATTTCTCGTATCCTCTTTAGCCAGATGCTGTCAAGTTTGTGCACACCGAAGATATATATATATCACCCTAATCAGCACTGATTTATCAGATTTTTTTCACACCGTTAGTATAACAGTTTTAGGTCAATGGAGTCATCTCATTTTTGTTATATTTTCATTTACAGATTCACATTTCATTGCATTTGCACAACGTTTTCTATGTTTCTACTATGAGATTACTCCACACACTACTAAAGTTTCCACATTTTCACTATCAGAATTTTCACGTTTAAACTATCATACATTTTTACACTTTTCCTATCACAATACTTCACACTTACACAATTAGACATGTTTTCATTTACTCTAAGATACTACTTCACTTCTAAGCTGTCAGATTACTCCACATTTATACTTTAGTCATGTTTTAAATATCTGCCCATAAAGTTATTAGGTTGATATACATGACTATGTCAGTGTGTGTATTCTGAATCTATTTTATCATCCTGCATGTTGGACATGTTCTTCAAGTCGGAGCTTATTTTGTTTTATGTGAATGAATCGCAGCCTTTCTGTTTCAATTCTGGTATACATTACGATTAGCCCATTATAACGGAGGTGCAAGGGGCCCGTGAAACCTTGTAAGTGTAGTGAATGTTGGTATGACTTAAAAAGAATTAAAATATATGCCTAAAGAAAAGACTTGGTGTGAGATAACCTAGCCTTGAGCTAAGTGCATAAATTTTATCTTGAAAGTAAAAATATCGATCCAATTTTAAACTTAAATTATTTCTGAACTAAGCTATTTTTTGTTATATCACCAACGTGTTTAATAAAAAAACAAACCTCTTTAATCAACGGAGACTAAATTAAGAAATCAACAAATATGTTTCCAGTTTTGTTGTCTATACATTTCAGTTTATACTTTCAGTACATAGAATAACAACAATATTATGTTATACTTTTGTTGCTAAGCAACATGACATAAAAATATATATTGGACGCTGTTAATCTAACTGATTTACTACAGAGTATACTATGGGGTGGTAGTACTTGCCTCGTCATTTTTTATTTGTAATATTCGAAACCACTTCTTTTCCACGTGGTTTTTCGCTAGCTTGCCTCATTAAAAAGATGTGCACGCGCATGCGCGCACGCACGTGGATAAGATAAGTAATAATACCCAGGTGCACACCCTAAGGGTCGATTTAGTATGGGTATAAAATTTCAGGTTTCTAGGTTCTTTCCTCTTGGAGGTATGGCGGTCACACACATATAGACACGCCCTTTTATTATTATAGATTAATGAAGTTTCACTAAATAACATTTTATAGATTGTAAGGAAACTTTTCTTTAATCGTAATCTGTTTCGTTTACATTTTTATTTCTATTCAATCATTCGCCTCATTTTCATTTTATATTCTTCTTGTCTCTAAAGTTTTGCTTCAGATTCATTGGATTTACAAACTACAAAAGAACATATTTATTAACTAGATATTCGTTCCGATAAAGTTTATCCATTTGTGTTCTGTGTATTTTGAAGGCTTATTTATTAAAAAAAAGTATGTTAAACAAATGAAATGAGGTGTGAGTAGAAACGTATTGTGTCATTAAATGTTTTCAAGTACAACAGAAAAGGAAGGAAGTTAGTGAGGAACCATGTAAAAATAGACTGAAAAAGAAGCATAGTGACTTGACAAAGATATGTTGAATCTTGACCACATCATAATACTCAAGATGGCGGCCACTAAACGTGTATGGACCTATACGTTATTAGTAGTATACCTTCTGTGTTAGTTATCTCTGAAATAACTACAAAAGCTAAATAAATGTATATGTGTGTGTATTAACAAGCCTTGGTCTACTGATTTACAACGCTACAATCAAAGGTTCGATTCCCCTCGATGGTCATACACACACACACACACACACGCTTATGGTATTTACATCATATCATATTTCATTGTGGAAGCAGTGCGTTGAATAGAACGAACCCACAACATATCACTACGTACTTCCTGGTGTTACATGATATTCACTCAAAACAGACCTTAAACTTCATGTAATCTGTCTAGAACTCGAATAAATCTATAGCAGAGTAATTTAGACATGGGAATCAAATGCATAACTCTCAGCAGGATTCCACTCCTAATTAGCTGCATTAAGTAATAGTTCCTAGTGATAACTCTCTGCCTCAGCAGGATTCCACTTCTAATTAGCTGCATTAAGTACGTGTTCCTAGTGATAACTCTCTGCCTCAGCAGGATTCCACTCCTAATTAGCTGCATTAAGTACGTGTTCCTAGTGATAACTCTCTGCCTTAACAGGATTCCACTCCTAATTAGCTGCATTAAGTACGTGTTCCTAGTGATAACTCTCTGCCTTAACAGGATTCCACTCCTAATTAGCTGCATTAAGTACGTGTTCCTAGTGATAACTCTCTGCCTCAGCAGGATTCCACTCCTATTTAGCTGCATTAAGTACGTGTTCCTAGTGATAACTCTCTGCCTCAGCAGGATTCCACTCCTAATTAGCTCCATTAAGTACGTGTTCCTAGTGATAACTCTCTGCCTCAGCAGGATTCCACTCCTATTTAGCTGCATTAAGTACGTGTTCCTAGTGATAACTCTCTGCCTCAGCAGGATTCCACTCCTAATTAGCTCCATTAAGTACGTGTTCCTAGTGTGATATTGGAAGGGGCAGGGAAACGTTCTGGTGACGGTGGAAGCCATGAAACAAATACAGGAAGAATATAGCATAATACTGTCCTTGCCCCTCAACGACACTGGAAACACAGACAGTGTGACCAACTGAAGCTGTTTCATAGGAGATCAATATGGAGGAAACCTTCGAAGTTCTCCGAGAAACATAGAGTTAAAATTTGTCACAAACTATTGTTTCCAGATCCATAACACTCCCAAAAGTCCGTACCTTATAGAAGTCCATGACAGACGAGGGCATGCTGCTTCACTTATAACTACTGTGTTAAAACACAACATATTATCACATGCACAATATTATCTATAAATATGAGGCCCGTGCTCCTGTGAGGATAATTTATCAGGTCGTATCGTTATCCATATAGTTGCTGTGTTAAAACACAACATATTATCACATGCACAATATTATCTATAAATATGAGGCCCGTGCTCCTGTGAGGATAATTTATCAGGTCGTATCGTTATCCATATAGTTGCTGTGTTAACCCAGAACATATTACTGTATGCTAAACATTATCTGTAAGTAAAAGAAAACCTTACTCATGATTTCTAGAACTTAACAATGAGTGTTTATAAGTACTCGAAACAATGGTGAGTGTATAGAAACGAGAAATCACAGGCAAAAATAACATTTACACTATGACGAGTGGATCAGAATGATATCTAACAATTCAAAATTAATTTTACACTATGATTAGTAGATGAGAACGAGAAAACACGGGTCAAAATGACTTTTACACTACAATGAGTGGATTGGAATGAGAAAGCACAGGTAAAAGTAACCTTTACGCTTTCAAATTACACATATATTTACAGGTTTACATATTCGGGGTAAAATTTACACACTAGGTCCCATCTGACATTAATAGATTTGAAATGGGTGAATTGTATAAAATTAGAATAAAAAAATAATCATGAGTTTACTTTTCATATAAATTGGTGGATTGAAATTTGAGTTTTCTGTGATTTAAAACAAAAAGGTTGTTTAAATGAACAAATTCTATTTTTATGTAACATTGACAAAAATGAAATCTAATGCAAATTTTCATAAAATATCCAAACAGAAAACTCTTTCCGTCAACTGGAAAAAAAAACAACAACAAAGAATAGAGATTAATAATTAACCTGTAAAGAATTTTTGAATAAAAATATTGAAAAAGAAACAAAAGCTTATTTTTTTTATCATAAGAAGTTACATCATATAAGAAAATAATTAAATTTGTGAATAAGCATATTGAAGAATTAATTTACAATATTAGTTAATTGAAAGATCTGATGTTTCTGTAAACTTCTTACATGACTTAGATTGTGAGCAATAAATTTCTTTAACGAAATGTAATATCGTTTAATAATTATCAGAATGACTTAGTTGTTCATTCTGTGTATAAAGTTATTTGCTTATTGTCCCAATTCGTGTGTGATTTTATCCCAAGGATCCTGTCTGTACGTTAAGAAAAAAAAACAGATATACTACTTAATTTATATTAAATTGTAGTTTTCTTCTTTTAGTTTAATTTAGGAATTGTTATATTCATTTGTAATTTGTGAATGAGGTGTGTTTATTTACGCTATTTCAAAGAATGTGTCTTATTGCAATTTTATTGAACTAAATACTTCAATTGTTTTTTTTTTCATCTAAGTGGGTACGTTTATACATATCTAAGGATACATCTAAAATCAGAGTACAACTTCAAACGATTCATGTACATTAACAAACGTTATCAACTTCACCCATTTCATGTTGAAACTCTAATGTTTTACATTTTTTATCATTTACTTTAGGCGCTAGAAAGTCTGATCATCCATAAACTTGAGAAGCTATGAAGAAATACCGAAAATGTAGACAACCGTATTTAACTCAAAATCTAATAACAGTGGTTTGGAAAGGGACTCCATGAGCTTCAGAAGATTAGAAACTTACATCGTCAAAACAGACTTAAGGATCAGACCTATAGTCCAAACGACAGAGAGTAATAAGTGAGAAAAAAAAAGGCTTAATAATGGAAAACACTTTAAACTTTATTAATCTGTTTTGGTATATCTAAATCAACTTACCAAAACATCCCGACCTATATTAGATGTATTAGATGACAGAACTCGCTAACTGACAGAGTTTGAGTGAATTATCTGCTTTCCAAATAGTAGGGGAACTCTTTGATTATTAATCTAAGTAACTAAGGGATGAAGAAATGAGGTCAATTGGATAATGTGTAGTGAATATATTACTTAGGAATTAATCAAAAATAAAAAATTATTTAGGAAAACTCACTAATCCTACACTATTAAAATTTACTCGCAGAAGTCAAAGTAACAATAATGCTAATAGATGAAAGTAGTAACAATAATGCTAATAGATGAAAGTAGTAACGATAATGTTAATAGATGAAAGTAGTAACAATAATGCTAATAGATGAAAGTAGTAACAATAATGCTAATAGATGAAAGTAGTAACAATAATGCTAATAGATGAAAGTTTTAACATTCCATCTTCAGGACAAAGGTAATATATATATATAATTAGACAAGTGTGTAACATGAAAATGCAAAAACTGTAAACTTCATACACTGCCATTTTGATATTTAGAGTATCTTAATTTTTAGATATAAAACAAACAACTAAAACTTAAACAAAACAATAATTATACAAGATTTAAATATAGATCAAACAGCTAAAACTTAAAACAATAATGATACAAGAGTTAAAAAAAGCAAACAGCTAAAAGTTAAAACAATAATCTTACAATAGTTAAATATAGATCAAACAGCTAAAACTTAAAACGATAATTATACAAGAGTTAAATATACATCAAACAGCTCAAATTTAAACAAAGCAATAATTACAGAATAGTTAAATATAGATCAAACAGCTAAAACCTAAAAAGTAATTACAGAATAGTTAAATATAGATCAAACAGGTAAAACTTAAACAAAGCAATAATTACAGAATAGTTAAATATAGATCAAACAGCTAAAACGTAAACAAAACAATAATTACAGATATTGATCAAGTAAACATTACCAAAACGCGGCAATATATATATGTGTCTATATAGTTACAGAAGCTTTAAATATACAATAAACAACCACTGCCAAAATAAAGCAATACACACACATATATATAAATATATATATAGTTACAGAAGCTTTAAATATACATTAAACAACCACTGCCAAAATAAAGCAATACACACATACATATAAATATATATATATAGTTACAGAAGCATTAAATATACATTAAATAACCAATGCCAAAATAAAGCAATACACACACATATATATAAATTTATATGTAGTTACAGAATGTTTCAATATATATATCAAACAACCACGACTACAACAAAACAGCGAGTTCGAATCCCGTTACCGAACAAATTCGCTCTTGCAGCTGTGAGGAGCATTATAATGTGACGGTCAATCCAAGAGTTTGCGGCGGGTAGGGTTGACTAGCTGCCTTCCCTCTAGTCTATCACATCTAAATTAGGAATGGCTAGCGCAGATAGCCCTCGTGTTACAATATTCATCAAACAGCCACGAATAAAACAAACAATAGTTACTGTAGAGTTAACAAGCGCTAACACTAGATACATAGTTTTATTAGAAACTCTGTACCAATTCTGATCAGATTTTCTGTTCTGATAAACCCTTGAAAGAGGAACTGATATCACTAAAATCGAAAGTAATATATTTCGTACAGACTTACAACGCTAAAATCTGGGGTTCGATTCCTCGCTATGGACAGAGCTCTGATAGCCCATTGTGTAGTTTTGCACTAAGAAAAAAGCAGCGAGATATATATATGTTTCTTTTTTGTATCACTACATACAAATTGAGGCATAAATTATGAAAATAACATATCATATAAATTAATAGACCATAGCTAATTAACATAATGAATGCTGCATGCCTTATACCTGAGAAGTCGCATTAGGAATTGCATCATATTGAGCTCCTGGCTTTAGAAAACGTTGTATCTTCCCAATAACTTATAATTCATGATAAACACATTTATTTTAATTACTTCACGTCACACATCATAATATGTGACATTATGATTTCAACTGGCCATGAAGACAGTTTAGAGTGGATTTTCGGCGTTGCGCAACAACGAAGTCCTTGTGTACAAGTAATACGTTATAATTACGTTTATGAGAAGTATTTATTTATACAACAATATTACCTCAATAAATGTCCACGTAAATGCAAACTTACTCGAATATAACGTGAAATAATTCTATAAAATTAAAATAAAATATCAAAAGAGGTCTTTATATTTGTCTCAGACGTTCCTAGAAAAATACACGAATGATTATCTGTACTACTAGCTCCTAATTTTGAACAGATGGAGTAGAGGGAAGGCAACTAATTAACAGCACCCACCGCTAACTCTCGGACTACTGTAATCGAATAGTAGGATGTAACCTTCATTCTTGTAACACATCGAAATCCAGAATGCGAAATGCGACTTTGCGGGAACAGTATGCGAAACGTGGAATCTCGGATTCGCGTTTCGGCACGTTAACCACTTGATTACGCCCGGTATCTCTCTCACACACACAGATTTATAACGAAAAGGAGCATTTGAATAATTGATTATAACAGGATAAATGGAACAGTTACATCTAATAAATTAATCTTTAGAAACTGATAGATACCTTGAGTGAAAGTTTATTAGGCTTGATAATACAAAACAGGTATAGTCACTGTGTGTGATTTAAAACTGTTGAAAAATCAGCCTTGTTTAAGAAGAAGGTTTGTGCTTCTTTGTAATTGTTTCTACGACAAAACATTTTAGTGTGTGTGTGTGTGTGCCACCACAGGGGAACAAACATCTTAGTGTGTATGTGTGTCACCACCGGGGAACAAACAACTTAGTGTGTGTCACAACCGGGGAACAAACATCTTAGTGTGTGTGTGTGTCACCACCGGGGAACAAACATCTTAGTGTGTGTGTGTCTCCACCGGGAAACAAACATCTTAGTGTGTGTGTCTCCACCGGGGAACAGACATCTTAGTGTGTGTGTCACCACCGGGAAACAAACATCTTAGTGTCCCCAGATATCTTAGTAATGACAAGGATTGGAAAATTGTGATTGCTACGAAATATCCTCCAAGATAAAGCTACTGTTATGTCATCACATAGTATTTTATTTCTCTTCATGGAAGGCGTTGTTTGTTTTTGGTCTTCTATTGAGGAAAGTGCTTCCTTCCTACTCGAGACAACTATTTTCTTCTTCATTCGAAGGAATTCATGCAGTCTTATCCACAACACTTTCATACTTTGTAAACTCTTGAAACTTCTTAATTTCTTTTCAGACACATTGTGCTATTATATTAAGAGTAACAAACACAAAACTCACGTTTTTTTTGGCACAATGAAAGGTAGCATGTTTATTATCAATTACAGCCGACTAGCTTCGGTAACAGTTATCATCATCAGGGCTAATATCTACAGTGTTAGTTTTTTGTGTCGAGCTCAAAAGAGCCCTGCCCCTTCACCATGGATAAATTATGTTACGGTAGGTCTTACTACTACTTTACTGCATGACAACTAGCTCATTTTTATGCATTGATACATTTCGTATATGACGTATTTACTTAACTATCAAGAGTGACTGCTCTTTTGAATTTTTAAATTGAATTTCCTTGTGTTTAAAACTGGGAGTATTATACTCCTCTAGGAATGTGTTCACACTGTTTGTGTTTAGAACTGGGAGTGTTATGTTCCTCGAGGATTGTTTTTACACTGTTTGTGTTTAGAACTGGGAGTGTTATGTTCCTCGAGGATTGTTTTTACACTGTTTGTGTTTAGAACTGGGAGTATTATGTTCCTCGAGGATTGTTTTTACACTGTTATTGTTTAAAACTGGGAGTGTTATGTTCCTCGAAGATTGTTTTCACACTGTTATTGTTTAAAACTGGGAGTGTTATGTTCCTCGAAGATTGTTTTCACACTGATTTTGTTTAAAACTGGAAGTGTTATGTTCCTCGAGGATTGTTTTCACACTATTTGTGTTTAGAACTGGGAATGTTATGTTCCTCGAGGATTGTTTTCATACTTTGTTAAATTTCATTGTAATAATATTTGTTTCTGGATTTGGGATTGTTATGTTCTCCAAATTTTTCTTTAATGCTTTGGTAACTTTAACATATGATATAATTTTCGTCACTCAAAGTAGTACTTTCCTGTTTTTATTTAAATACGGACTTGGTTCCCTCTTCTTTTGTCAGTATTGTTAAAAACAAAACAATTTGCCAATTTTGAATCAGTAACGTAATTAAGACAATGTGTTAAGTTATATTTTAGATATAGAGCTGAATCAGCAACGTAATTAGAACAATGTGTTAAGTTATATTTTAGGTATAGGGCTGAATCAGTAACGTAATGAGGACAATGTGTTAAGTTATATTTTAAATATAGAGCTGAATCAGCAACGTAATTAGGACAATGTGTCAGGTTATATTTTAGATATAGAACTGAATCAGTTGCATTAATTAGGACAATGTGTTAAGTTATATTTTAGATATAGAGCTGAATCAGCAACGTAATTAGAACAATGTGTTAAGTTATATTTTAGGTATAGGGCTGAATCAGTAACGTAATTAGGACAATGTGTCAGGTTATATTTTAGGTATAGGGCTGAATCAGCAACGTAATTAAAACAATGTGTTAAGTTATATTTTAGATATAGGGCTGAATCAGTAACGCAATTAGAACAATATGTTAAGTTATATTTCAGGTATAGAGCTGAATCAGCAACGTAATTAGGACAATGTGTTAAGTTATATTTTAGATATAGAGCTAAGGACGGAATGCATTTGATTTATTTTGAAAATTCAGATTTATGACTTGTCTCAATACGAAACCCAAAGACAACGGATATTTCATAAGCAAATGTATATTTTACAGCTTCATTCTACCTTATATTTAACTTTTGAAAACTGCAAGTAAAACACGTAAAGAGCATATAACTTATCATATACTCAAATATAAGACTTCGTTACATTTATGTTTAGAGCTCGAAACTGATTCGTTCTCTGTCAATCTTCTCTAAAAAAGGCAGAAAATTCTCGTTTTATTCTCCTGTGTAGGTGTATTTTACTTGCGACAGATGTGGATAACACTTCTGATGTTGTATTACGGTTCATACATTAAATATAGCTCAATGGTTTAAAAAAGTAGTAATTCACATGTAAAGTAACAACCATACATTCAAGACTTATACTGGGGGTGTTTTAGATAACCGATGAAGATGCTATTTGTCTAGAAGTACATTCGCCTGTTAAGCCTGTTGTCCAATGTTTAAATGAAAAGCTGTCAAAGACAGAAGGGTGTTCTTAGTTAGACTTCTACAGAAACAAAACGCTTCCATTAACATTCGTTCGAAGCGTCTTGAGAGTGAAAAACCAATTGATCATATGTATCATCGAAATAAAAACACAATATCAAAACGAATTCCTTCTTTATGTAATATTTACTGCTTAAAACAAACTTATATAACAGCGAAGTGTACAGAAAAACAAATTATCAATACGAACTTCTTCTTTATGAAATGTTTACTGCTTAAAACAAACTTACATAACAACGTAGTGTACAGAAAAACAAATTATCAATACGAACTTCTTCTTTATGAAATGTTTACTGCTTAAAACAAACTTACATAACAACGTAGTGTACAGAAAAACAAATTATCAATACGAAATTCTTCTTTATGAAATTTTTACTGCCTAAAATAAAATTACATAACAGCGTAGTGTACAAGAAAACAAATTATGAAGACGATCTTCTTCTTTATGAAATGTTTACTGCTTAAAACAAACTTATATAACAGCGTAGTGTACAGGAAAACAAATTCTCAAGACGAGCTTCTTTTTTGTGAAATGTTTACTGCTTAAGACAAACTTACATAGCAGCGTAGTGTACGTAACTGTGGATGGCTACAGTGGTCGTCAGTGTATGTCGTAGAAATAACAATATTCTCCTTGGTAATAGGGAAACAGTTTGTATAACAGATAAGTCCTGCTATTTTAATTTGTATTCTTGGGAAAGTAATGACTGACATTTGAATATTTTTTTAACTAGTGAAAAACAAGTATTTATCAATAAAAACGCATGTGTCAGTAACCGGGATTTTTATGAAGTTCAACGTGAAAATTTATATTGCATTTTACAGGAATATCACAACAGACAGACGCTTTAGTCACGATTTTTCAGTACTATTACACGCGAAATAATTGTCGTTAAGTTATGAGGGGGGGGGAGCACCTCTCAACATTGATTGCGATGTTTACATATTACGAAAAGGTGATTTATAACAACGAGACAAGCGGTTCTGTTCAGTTTGACTGCTATTGCTTAACGATATGCAGGGCCGGATTAAATATTACTGGGGCTCTGGACAGAGTGGATCTCCCCCCTTTCCTCAGTCTCCCTATACCATTCATTATACATATCTATATTCCCAGCTATTACATTACATATCAATTGTTTATCCCTTTCAGGAAGAGATAGTACCACTTCCTGTCTGAATTTCTAAAAAATTGGGCGATATTATGATGTGCAAAAAATTAGTACAAAACAGATCGGTAAATTGTTAAGAAAATATATCCTAAATATTATTTATTAAAACGGCTCTAACGGTACGCATCGAACTTATATTTGGTGGTGTTTCTTTTGAGTGTTTTATATTACTTTTTTATGATGTTTTTACAAGCCTAATAAACAGAATACATCCATGATGATAAATGTTCTATGAATGTAGAAATTGTTCTAAGTTGCTTTGAAAAGTAGAAAACTTCGCTGTTTTACTCGAAGAAATACTTGCTAAATATATAAAAAAGAGAATTTCAAGTCAGTCGTGGTTTGAATGTACTTGTTACTGTTCAGGTCAGATGTCAGGATTTGTCTCATTTCTCAAAATTTGGAATGTAGCTATTACTGTGTGATCAGAAGTCAGGATTTGTCTCACTTCTCAAAATTTTGAATGTAACTATCACTGTGTGGTCAGAAGTCAGGATTTTTCTTGAGAAATGAGACAAATCCTGACTTCTGACCACACAGTAATAGCTACATTCAAAATCTTGAGAAATGAGACACATCCTGACTTCTGACCATACAGTGATAGCTACATTCAAAATCTTGAGAAATGAGACAAATCCTGACTTTTGACCACACAGTGATAGCTACATTCAAAATTTTGAGAAATGAGACAAATCCTGACTTCTGACCACACAGTGATAGCTACATTCACAATCTTGAGAAATGAGACAAATCCTGACTTTTGACTACAAAGTGATAGCTACATTCACAATCTTGAGAAATGAGACAAATCCTGA
>NW_013667269.1:210735-230781 GCF_000517525.1 Limulus polyphemus | reverse complement strand
TCAGGATTTGTCTCATTTCTCAAGATTGTGAATGTAGCTATCACTTTGTAGTCAAAAGTCAGGATTTGTCTCATTTCTCAAGATTGTGAATGTAGCTATCACTGTGTGGTCAGAAGTCAGGATTTGTCTCATTTCTCAAAATTTTGAATGTAGCTATCACTGTGTGGTCAAAAGTCAGGATTTGTCTCATTTCTCAAGATTTTGAATGTAGCTATCACTGTATGGTCAGAAGTCAGGATGTGTCTCATTTCTCAAGATTTTGAATGTAGCTATTACTGTGTGGTCAGAAGTCAGGATTTGTCTCATTTCTCAAGAAAAATCCTGACTTCTGACCACACAGTGATAGTTACATTCAAAAAGTCTCATTTCTCAAGATTTTGAATGTAGCTATCACTGTGTGGTCAGAAGTCAGGATTTGTCTCATTTCTCAAGATTTTGAATGTAGCTATTACTGTGTGGTCAGAAGTCAGGATTTGTCTCATTTCTCAAGATTTTGAACGTAACTGTCACTCCTGTAGTCAGAAGTCAGGATGTCACATTTTCTAGGAATTCTTTATCAGTTTTAGAACATCGAGGTAAGGAATCTTTTAACTGTGCCTGATTGGCTTACAAAACTCACGTTCTTTTTTCGCCGTCGGATATTTAATTTATTTTTCAAAGTTGCTCTTGGGCTCTCATTGTACAAATACTATACAATACCTCAAGGTTTGATATATCCAAACTCAACATAAAAGTATATTGTGATTATTACTGAGAAGCTATATGGGGGAAAAATTATTTTATTCCGCAGAGATGACTCACTAAATTTTCTTGGACATTTTTCAACCATTATCTACATCACGTCACTTATTCCAGAAGGACTTCCCCTTTAACGTAGTGTGTATATTACGTCAACTATGAGGTCACTGCGGTACTCTGACTGAATTAAAGTTTGTAACGCTGTCGTTTTTGAATGATTTCAAATTGTTGTTGTTGTTACTATTCCAATTCTTTGTACGTAAGTGAAATTATCTTGTAAGTGGTTTAATTCCTATTTGAAGATAAGATTTGGTTCTCTTGTAAAAGATAATATCTTTGATTATGGGAGAATTATATACACGCCTAGCATACACAGTTCAGCATATCTCGGACAACTCCAGTTCACCACCCCTTTTTTTCTCTCTCTGTCTTTTCTGGCTGCTACCAGCGCCCTCACTTGTCTGCGTAATCAGATAGACTAGAAGTCAATGGAAACAATTAATCAGTTACCTGGAACGTGGCCGGTAGGCGGCGGGTCGAGCGAACGACCACGCATACTGTACTGAGCGCTGGCTGGTTGACGTTCGTAGCATCAGCAAATGGCAGTGGCTGGCGCACTGTGTGTGGGCGAAAATGAAATAAAATTCACAATAATCATCCTAGAAGTCGTACGGGCCGTTCTCCAAAACAAGCCATTGCAGCCATCCTAGACGAGGCGGGGCAGCAGAAACTCCGATAATTCCACGAGCTTTCCACAAACCAGAAAGAAGGGTTTCCTTGTCCAAGTAGTCAGCGATAAGCAGCAGTTGCTGAGATCCAGAGAAAGCACTCTTCAGGTGGGCATAGTCTTCTTCCACCTGGTACCCACGTCACGCACGCGCAAGCATAGCAACAAGAAGCACCTGCTGAGAGTGGTGGCAGTGATGTCTCAGTAAAGAGCTAGCACCAGTGACAGCCGGAGCCTCACAGCCGTACTTGTCGGCGCGTGTCCCGGACCCCGGCGCTGAGAAATGTTGAGGGTGCCGCTATGGACAGTTCTGCTGCTGGCGTTGAGTGGAGCCTGCCGGCCCACCTGCTCACAGCAGCCTGCTGGTGACATTCATCGGACTCGCACCCCCTTAGCCCTGCTCTCTGAGACCCCCAGACGACGGAGTCTCGGTGACGTACACCTGATTCAGGGCCGACGGAGGATCGCTAGGTCCTTCCACCCGGAAGTTAACGGGTTACTGTCCCGGCAGGAAAGGCCGTGGTGGGCTGGGGTACTTCCCCCTCGCCAGCCGCGGAACAACAATGATCCTTCCCCACAAAAAGAAGATGCGTCAATTTCAACTGCGGTTCGTCAGCCCCGAGGCACGCGGAAGTATGATGTACCCCAAATCGGTAAGTTTTTCTCTTTTTTTTAATGTTCGCCATTTTTGTTTTTACTCCGAATTTTTTAAAACTTTCAAGACATTATCGATTTATCATTTATATGAAACAAATATTGAGGTGATTTGTAGCAAAATTTTTTAACTTGTAAAGCATTTGGGGGTATTTAATGTTTACTCTAACGAATATCTGGAAACACGCCATTGAAAACAGTTTAATACATAAAATGTTTCATCATTGCAAGTCACTATTGGCCTTCTTAATATTTGTTTCTCGATTTCTCTCTGCCAAGGAAACTTCACAAGATGTTCTAATAGTTTGTCTTTTTTGTAAGTTGGCTTAAAATATACAAAATTTTCCCTAGCGTTTGCGTTCAATGTTTGAGTGTAATCTTATATTTATTTTTTTAATTTTCATCCAGCCACTTTCAATGTTTTACGAAGAAAAATTATAATTAATATTTATAAATAAGTAAAATGACGGTGAACTTCAGAAAATCGTTCTTCACCGTTGCGTTTTTTACGCATTCATCGGGGGTAATTTGAGTAATAAAGTTCGTTACAGACATTCTATGTTTCTGATGAAGACGTAAAAGCCGAAACGGTGAAGAAATAAAAGAAGTTTAATTTTCTGAAGTTCACGGTTGTTATATTTATTTCTAATTATATATATATATATATTATGCTCCAGTCAGAATTATTTAAAATACAAAATGTAAAAAGAAAATTCATATTAGTAAAACCCCAATCAGATAAATTGACGGGGTGAACAGGTAGATTGAAAAAAGTAAATATTAACATATGTTTCGCACTTATTAAAACACAGCAATATTGTTCAGAGTTTTAATCTGCTCTATATGGATAAAATGGAGCAAAATATTTCGAAGTTGTTGTTATTTTCTTACATAATACAAACATATATAATAAACAAATTATTCAAATTTCTGGCTTGCCTCATTTTTTATCCAAAACGAAAAGAGTGGATACGAAGTCAATGAATTGTATTTCAAATTTCAGAGAGTTTATTACATGATGTTAACGAAAAGACCTAAATCTTCCAGAGCAACTCGAATTCGGACTTATTTGTATTACGATAAAAGTGTCTGTATGTAGAAAACGTGAAACACTTGAAAAAGGCTATATTGAAAAATTAACTGTACACTAAAGTTTGTTTGTTAATCGATCAGTTAGTCCACTTATTTCATCGGCTCGCGCAATAAGGGTTTTTCGTTGTACCCGGAAATCCCTTCCCGCGTGAACTCAGTTTTTGTCAACTTCTTCTTTTTAACAAACCTATTTTGATCCACTGAATAAAACATTGCTATCAATTGAATATATCTTAGACCATCTCTCGGGAACTTCCCTCTTTTGGAAACCCCCATTTTACTGTATTTTGTTACATCTTCTCATGCGTAAAAATATTCTGTCAAGCTTTCCAAAGAGTTCCAGCTGATAATGCGCGGCAATTCGAGTCATCAATACCCTGTGTGTGATCTCTCTCCAACTCCGTTACATGACACTTACTCGTTGTTCCGTGTAAAAACATGTGACTCATTATTAGTGTCTACGTGACGCAAGTGTCTCTATCGACAGCTCATGAAACCTTTTGATCCGTCTCCAACTCCGTTACATGGCACTTACTCGTTGTTCCGTGTAAAAACATGTGACTCATTATTAGTGTCTGTGTGACGCAAGTATCTCTATCGACAGCTCATGAAACCTTTAAATCTATATAGCGCAGTCTATGTACCCCAACAATGACTATGACCCTCGTTACTAGGTCACAGATGGGGCTTTCTCGTTTCAGCGATAACCACGTAGTCTTACAACACGAAGCTCTCTTTTCGCGTCACCCATGCGGAAAGCGCAGCCCGTCGAATCTGAGGGCGGAGTATGGCGGCGTCTCACTATAGCGTCCATTGACGAGAGGCTGTTAGCAGCCGAAGCATGTTATCTTGTATCTTTGTGCCCCCTCGTGCGACCAGGCTCTCGCTGGCATCCTCCCAGCTTTCATTTCATTTATTGAGATGAGCAGATGAGAGGAAAGACCGTCTCATTCATAGGGGAGCCTCTTCATGAAACGTGCTTAAGCATCCCAATGACTAAAATGAGTTCTAACCCTTAATTTTACCAGTTCCGAAGTATAAAACTTTTTGTTCGCTTACCTCTGTTTTAGTAAATAACTTTGAAAATAAAAATAAATCAATACTAAGTCAAGTGAAATTTTCTGATAAACTTAATCACGGCTCTATAAATTTCAACGTAAGACATACATGAATATTAAAGAGAAAATGGAATATAAAAGTTGATGTTTTTTTTACTTGGTTTCTTAATGTTTCGAGCTAAGTGTGGGTGCAGATTGTTAGTGGACTTTCTCGTGTTTCATCGCTTCGCACTATATTAGTGTGTTTTTATATTTACTAACCTATAAAATATAAATATCTAACCCTCACCGTTAAAGGACCATCTCTTTGTTTCTAATATATCGATTTTTTTCCTTGTGTACCGGCGATCTTTCTATTATCTTCTTGTATTTTACTGTTTAAGACAAACTTATATATATAACAGCGTAGTGTACAGAAAAACAAATTCTCAAGACGAGCTTCTTCTCTATGAAATGTTTACTGCTTAAAACAAACCTATATAACAGCGTAGTGAACAGGAAAACAAATTCTCAAGACGAGATTCTTCTTTATGAAATATATACTGCTTAAAACAAACTTACATAACAGCGTAGTGTACAGGAAAACCAATTCTCAAAACGAGCTTCTTCTTTGTTAAATGTTTACTGCTTAAAACAAACTTATATAACAGCGCAGTGTACAGGAAAACAAATTCTCAAGACGAATTTCTTCTTTATGAAATGTTTACTGCTTAAAACAAACTTATATAACAGCGTAGTGTACAGGAAAACAAATTCTCAAAACGAGCTTCTTCTTTATGAAATGTTTACCACTTAAAACAAACTTACATAAAGGCGTAGTGTACAAGAAAACAAATTCTCAAGACGAGCTTCTTTTTTATGAAATGTTTACTGCTTAAAACAAACTTATATAACAGCGTAGTGTACAGGAAAACAAATTCTCAAGACGAGCTTCTTCTTTGTGAAATGTTTACTGTTTAAAACAAACTTATATAAATAACATCATTTTGTACAGGAAAACAAATTCTCAAGACGAGCTTCTTCTTTATGAGATGTTTACTGCTTAAAAAAACTTATGTAACAGCGTAGTGTATAGGAAAACAAATTCTCAAGACGAGCTTCTTCTTTGTGAAATGTTTACTGGTTAAAACAAACTTATATAACAGCGTAGTATACAAGAAAACAAATTCTCAAGACGAGCTTCTTCTTTATGAGAATGTTTACTGCTTAAAAAAACTTATGTAACAGCGTAGTGTATAGGAAAACAAATTATCAAGACGAGCTTCTTCTTTGTGAAATGTTTACTGCTTAAAACAAACTTATATAACATCGTAGTGTACAAGAAAACAAATTCTCAAGACGAGCTTCTTCTTTATAAATTGTTTACTGTTTAAAACAAACTTCCATAACAGCGTAGTGTACAAGAAAACAAATTAGCAAGACGAGCTTCTTCTTTATGAAATGCTTACTGCTTAAAAATCTTATGTAACAGCGTAGTGTATAGGAAAACAAATTCTCAAGACGAGTTTCTTCTTTAAAACTTGTTTACTGCTTAAAACAAACTTACATAACAGTGTAGTGAACAAGAAAACAAATTATCAAGACGAGCTTCTTCTTTATGAAATGTTTACTGCTTAAAACAAACTTACATAAGAGAGTAGTGTACAAGAAAACAAATTCTCAAGACGAGCTTCTTCGTTGTGAAATGTTTACTGCTTAAACAAACTTACATAACAGCGTAGTGTACAGGAAAACAAATTCTCAAGACGAGCTTCTTCTTTGTGAAACGTTTACTGCTTAAACCAAACTTAAATAATAGCGTAGTGTATAGAAAATCAAATTCTCAAGACGAATTCCTTCTTTATGAAATTTTTACTGCTTAAAACAAACTTATATAACTGCGTAGTGTACAGGAAAACAAATTCTCAAGACGAGCTTTTATTTTTATGAAATGTTTACTGCTTAAAACAAACTTACATAACAGCGTAGTATACAAGAAAACAAATTCTCAAGACGAACTTCTTCTTTTTGAAATGTTTACTGCTTAAAACGAACTTATATAACAGCGTAGTGTGCAGGAAACAAATTCTCAAGACGAACTTTTTCTTTATGAAATGTTTACTGCTTAAAGCAAAATTATATAACAGCGTAGTGTACAGGAAACAAATTCTCAAGACGAGCTTCTTTTTTGTGAAATGTTTACTGCTTAAGACAAACTTATATAACAGCGTAGTGTACAGGAAAACAAATTCTCAAGACGAGCTTCTTCTTTATGAAATGTTTACTGCTTAAAACAAACTTCCATAACAGCGTAGTGTACAAGAAAATAAATTCCCAAGACGAGCTTCTTCTTTATAAATTGTTTACTGCTTAAAGCAAACTTACATAACAGCGTAGTGTACAAGAAAACAAATTATCAAGATGAGATTCTTCTTTATGAAATGTTTACTGCTTAAAACAAACTTACATAAGAGAGTAGTGTACAAGAAAACAAATTCTCAAGACGAGCTTCTTCGTTGTGAAATGTTTACTGCTTAAAACGAACTTATATAACAGCGTAGTGTACAGGAAAACAAATTCTCAAGACGAGCTTCTTCTTTGTGAAATTTTTACTGCTTAAAACAAACTTACATAACAGCGTAGTATACAAGAAAACAAATTCTCAAGACGAACTTCTTCTTTTTGAAATGTTTACTGCTTAAAACGAACTTATATAACAGCGTAGTGTACAGGAAAACAAATTTTCAAGACGAGCTTCTTCTTTGTGAAATTTTTACTGCTTAAAACAAACTTATATAACAGCGTAGTGCACAAGAAAACAAATTACTAAGACGAGCTTCTTCTTTGTGAAATGTTTACTGCTTAAGACAAACTTACATAACAGCGTAGTGTACAAGAAATCAAATTCTCAAGACGAGCTTCTTCTTTATGAAATGTTTACTGCTTAAAACAAACTTACATAACAGCGTAGTGTACAATAAATTAAATTCTCAAGACGAGCTTCTTCTTTGTGAAATGCTTACTGCTTAAAACAAACTTACATAACAGCGTAGTGTACAAGAAATCAAATTCTCAAGACGAGCTCCTTTTTTATGAAATGTTTACTGCTTAAAACAAACTTATATAACAGCGTAGTGTACAGGAAAACAAATTCTCAAGACGAGCCTCTTCTTTATGAAATGTTTACTACTTAAAACAAACTTGTATAAATAACAGCAATATACAGGAAATCAAATTCTCAAGATGAGCTTCGTCTTTATGCAACAATCATTAATGTGTCCTGTTTTAACATTCTAATAAGTTTCAAGATCGTAGAAGATGTTTACAAAATGATCACATGAAAATATAGTCATAAATTACACCCCTATCAAAATGTTTACTGTTTAAAACACACCACACCTGATATATTACGTAATACATTATTATCTACTATTTTTTTGGTTCTTTTAATCTTTTTTGCTAGCGGAAACCGTGGAATAAAATCTCTACGCTATTTTCTTGCATTGATTATTTGCTTAAGCGGCTATTTTGAGCATGATCTGCCCCTCTTTTCTAATCGCAAATGGACGAAACGTGACTGTTACAGTAAAATTATCATTCATTCGATTGAAAAGAAAGAGAAAACGATAGCTTGCGGTGTTCGTAAACAATGTTTGCATCGTTAACCAAAAACCTACAAGTTCAAAACATGAAGAACATTGACTAATTCCATATATAAATGTAAAGACAGCGATGATATCGCTATAGCGTATATGTCCTGATTTTTAAAAAAATAAACACAATTTGAGATTCATTCAAAGAAGGGTGGATCTTTTTTATCTTCATCTTTTACACTCAAGTCAATTATGAAAAAATGAGGAAAACATTAAGAATTTTCAGACATTTCAACGCAATTTCTAATATAACGCAATCTCTGATATCAAAAGGGCAGAAATTTGGATTTATCAATTCGAACAAAAATATAGGTAAAATATACATTTACGTTTATGTATTAAACTTTCAAGATCCGAAAAAATCTACACTTAGAAACGTACAAGTCGAAATGTTTCTCTAAAGGGCATTAATTAGTTCCGTCGTCCCCGCCAGGTGTCCTTGTCGATCTGGCTCTTTAATAGCTTTATATTGAAATTATCGATTATTGTTACAGTTATACATTAATTACCGTCTTCAACACTTAATCTTGAAATGAAACAATTGCTTTTATAACGCGATAGAACAATTATGGCTGCGAAGAAAATGAATCTCGTTCAATCGAGACTATAATAATATTTTATTTATTTTAATCCGGTTAATGTGTAGCTACGGCTGATTGGCTATTGGTCAAAATAAGTTTATTTTCGAATTGTTTTTTTTTTTACATCCCCTTCTTATTCTTCATTCTTGTTGTCGCCATATTGAAAATGGTGATAATGGTATACTAAGTAATTTTATATACTGAATGCTTTCTTTAAGTAACAACCAAACTTGACATCGTATTAGATTAGAAAGCTTACCATTAAATAATGGCTAGAGTGTTCGACTCGCAGTCTGCGGGTCGCGGGTTCGAATCCCCGTCCCATCAAACATGCTCGCCATTTCAGCCTTGCGGGCGTTATAATGTGACGGTCAATCCCACTATCCGTCGGTAAAAGAGTAGGCCAAGAGTTGGCGGTAGGTGATGATGGTTAGCTGTCTTCCCTCTAGTCTTTCACTGCTAAATTAGGGATGGATAGCGCAGATAACCCTCGTGTAGCTTTATAATTAAATTTTATATATGATGGCACCACCTAGTAGAGCAGCAGTTAAAAAAAATCTAAAAATAATTTATATTCATTGTCTAATCACTTCAACAAATTTAATTCCACAAACTAGTCTAATTTGAACAAGAAATACTAACACATCGATCAGATACAAAAGGTATACTGAACTTATACAGTAGTTAATAATAACTTGGCAAACAACGATTTTATAAGCACACTAAAGTATGTTCACCCAAAATAAATCACTTTATTACGCTTATAAATCGTTGTTTTTCAACTTCTTATTTTATTAGAATAATATGCAAGTATGCAATAGTTTGTACCGTTAATGAGAAACAAAGAAACGTATTATTGGAAACAGGATTAATTTTTCCCACATAGCCGGATTATCATCATCTCTTGTTATTATGAGACATGTTAAAAAAAAGGTTTAGAAACAAAAACATATACTCAATTCGGATCAGAAGTTTAAAATAGTAACTATTAAACAGGACTACAGAAACCGAATTCATTAACCCGTATTCTAATACTCACTTCGGATCAGAAGTTTAAAATAGTAACTATTAAACAGGACTACAGAAACCGAATTCATTAACCCGTATTCTAATACTCACTTCGGATCAGAAGTTTAAAATAGTAACTATTAAACAGGATTACAGAAACCGAATTAATTAACCCATATTCTAATACTCACTTCGGATCAGAAGTTTAAAATAGTAACTATTAAACAGGACTGCAGAAACCGAACTAATTAACCCATATTCTAATACTCACTTCGGATCAGAAGTTTAAAATAGTAACTATCAAACAGGACTATAGAAACCGAATTCTTTAACCCGTATTCTAATACTCACTTCGGATCAGAAGTTTAAAATAGTAACTATCAAACAGGACTACAGAAACCGAATTAATTAACCCATATTCTATTACTCACTTCGGATCAGAAGTTTAAATTAGTAACTATCAAACAGGACTAAAGAAACCGAATTCTTTAACCCGTATTCTAATACTCACTTCGGATTAGAAGTTTAAAATAGTAACTATCAAACAGGACTAAAGAAACCGAATTAATTAACTTGTATTCTAATACTTACTTCGGATCAGAAGTTTAAAATAGTAACTATCAAACAGAACTATAGAAACCGAATTCTTTAACCCGTATTCTAATACTCACTTCGGATCACAAGTTTAAAATAGTAACTAGTAAACAGGACTAGAGAAACCGAATTAATTAACCCATATTCTATTACTCACTTCGGATCAGAAGTTTAAAATAGTAACTATTAAACAGGACTGCAGATACCGAATTCTTTAACCCGTATTCTAATACTCACTTCGGATCAGAAGTTTAAAATAGTAACTATCAAACAGGACTACAGAAACCGAATTCTCTAACCCGTATTCTAATACTCACTTCGGATCAGAAGTTTAAATTAGTAACTATCAAACAGGACTAAAGAAACCGAATTCTTTAACCCGTATTCTAATACTCACTTCGGATTAGAAGTTTAAAATAGTAACTATCAAACAGGACTACAGAAACCGAATTCTTTAACCCGTATTCTAATACTTACTTCGGATCAGAAGTTTAAAATAGTAACTAGTAAACAGGATTACAGAAACCGAATTAATTAACACATATTCTAATACCCACTTCGGATCAGAAGTTTAAAATAGTAACTAGTAAACAGGACTAGAGAAACCGAATTAATTAACCCATATTCTAATACTCACTTCGGATCAGAAGTTTAAAATAGTAGCTATTAAACAGGACTACAGAAACCGAATTAATTAACACATATTCTAATACCCACTTCGGATCAGAAGTTTAAAATAGTAGCTATTAAACAGGACTACAGAAACCGAATTAATTAACACATATTCTAATACCTACTTCGGATCAGAAGTTTAAAATAGTAACTACCAAATAGGGCTATAGAAACAGAATTCATTAACCCTTATTCCAATACTCAATTCGGATCAGAAGTTTAAAATAATAACTATCAAACAAGACTATAGAAACCGAATTCATTAACCCATATTCCAATAGTCACTTCGAAGTAACTACTTTCTCATCTCGACAATTAATGAGAAACTGAAACATATTTCATCAAAATGTCAAATCCGTAGTTAAATACGTAATGAGCCACCTGTGCAAAACGAATATTATATTTGATCCAATAAATCTTGGTCTGAAATCTTTCTTATTAGCTCAATAACCTCCTGGGAAATAATTTCAATTTTGATAACTAACTTCGAAATAATCATTTTACCATAAAGAGCATTAACCCTGATCAAAATAAATACATTAACCCTGATCAAAGTAAATACAGTGAATGACGATCTGGAAAATAAAGAACATTGCTCGTCATTCAGCAAGCGAATTAGTAGAACATTTTCCAGAACAACAATTGAGTTCATTTTATTATCTCTTTTGTTTGAACCCACCGTGTTTGTTTGGTTCCTTCTCTTCTTAAACACAGCTATAAAGAAGATTTGGAAATCAAATAATGCTCACGTTACTAAACCTAAACTTAATGAACCCAACAGTTCTGGTGGTTATTCATCATTACGTACCGTGTTGTTCTGTATATATTAACGTTCGAAACACGACAAGACTCGTAGAGCATCGTAAGTTATATAATTTTAAACAAAGGGATGCGAAGTTTAATAATATGCGAAATAACTTGAATTACAATTTGGAATCGAAATATATATAGACTCGCATTAATTAGCCTTATCAACACGTGCTTGGGTATAAGACGAATACCAAGTATGTTCGAAAATGGTGTGTTCTTAATTGACTTGTACATTAAAGTAACAATACCAATGAGCTCTGCATTCTCTTGAAATATAATTGGAAGAAAAGGTGTTTCTGGTTTTAACGTTCCAGATATATCAAAACAGAACATTATTAAACCTATCAAGAATTTATAAAAATATACTTAGGCATTTCGAAAATAATTGAAACAGCATTTAATTACAGTAATTTTGCAATTAGCACTGCTTGTTTGTGACGCTTAGCTGTTTTGTTTTCGTCGTCTCTCGATGTTACAATTTGTATTACTGATAAACTATTTAACATGCAGACCATATAAAGGGTTTCGTTAGTTTTATGAGTGGGTACAATATGAATAGAGTTCCTTTATGTATAATTTCTAATAAATCTTTTCTTTGAACGTGGTAAAATATCTCAATTTATCAAATAAAAACACATATTTGGAAGTAATTACTTTTACTATAAGCTGCATTATTAAACACACCAAATAAAAACACACCTTTAAATGTAATTACTTTTACTATAAGCTGCATTATTAAAACACACAAATAAAAACACACCTTTGGAAGTAATTACTTTTACTATAAGCTGCATTATTAACACACACAAATAAAAACACATCTTTGGAAGTAATTACTTTTACTATAAGCTACATTATTAACACATACAAATAAAAACACACCTTTGGAAGTAATTACTTTTACTATAAGCTGCATTATTAACACACACATATAAAAACACATATTTGGAATAAATTACTTTTACTATAAGCTACATTATTAACACATACAAATAAAAACACATCTTTGGAAGTAATTACTTTTACTATAAGCTGCATTATTAACACACACACAAATAAAAACACATCTTTGGAAGTAATTACTTTTTACAATAAGCTGCAGTATTAACACACACACAAATAAAAAACACATCTTTGGAAGTAATTACTTTTTACTATAAGCTACATTATTAACACACACACAAATAAAAACACATCTTTGGAAGTAATTACTTTTTACAATAAGCTACATTATTAACACACACAAATAAAAACACATCTTTGGAAGTAATTACTTTCACTATAAGCTGCATTATTAACATACTCACAAATAAAAAATACATCTTTGGAAGTAATTACTTTTTTACAATAAGCTGCATTACTAACACACACACAAATAAAAAACACATCTTTGGAAGTAATTACTTTTTACAATAAGCTGCATTATTAACACACACGACATTCGCCACCATTGTAAGTTCATTTGCTTCTGATGATTTTCGCACTATTCAGAGATTGTGTTATTAAAATAAGTCACCTCCTGGTAGTGATGTGTAAGTTTTGTTGTTGTTTTTTTAAATAAAGAATATAGAATGATAATCAAATTTAACACATTTGTTAATTATTACAGCACTTAACGATTTTTCATTTATTTTTTCTTACAAATACGAACAAAAGAAATAACACATTGTTTTAGTGGGTGCAAATTAGGCTTAACTGACATTAATGCAATCGAAAATGTTTGCCACTTAAAACGCACTTTCGACTGCACGACATTTCCAGATTAAGAGCGAGCTGCCTCAGATATGATGCAATGAAAAATATTTTTAAATCGTTCAAATATTACACCGTATTCATTATTCAATGTAGTTTGTTATTTCGTCATTGTTTTATGCCTTATCATTTTACTACAATTAGCCTCCAGGTGGCTCAGCAGTAACTCTCATAACTTACAGTGCTAAACTTCGAGTCATGATACCCTTGGTAGGCAGAGCACAGATAACCAATTGTGTAGCTTAGTGCTAACAATAACCAATCAACTAACTGTTTAGTGTGCTTCCTGAGGACTTATAACACCAAAAATTGGATTTCAAATCCGTAGTGGGCAGAACACAGATAGCCAGCCCATTGTATAGCGTTGTGCTTAATAACAAACAAACAAAATACTATAATTACGCCATATAGGCATTCAGTATTTCGATGTTGTTTTCATAATTTATGGTTATAAATTCAAAAACCACAGGACCTTTACATCGGTAAATCATAGACACCAGTAACCTAATGAGTACGAAGGGAGGGATACCACAGGACCTTTACATCGGTAAATCATAGACACCAGTAACCTAATGAGTACGAAGGGAGGGATACCACAGGACCTTTACATCGGTAAATCATAGACACCAGTAACCTAATGAGTACGAAGGGAGGGATACCACAGGACCTTTACATCGGTAAATCATAGACACCAGTAACCTAATGAGTACGAAGGGAGGGATAATGCTTGAGGGGTGAGAGGTTAAAATTTTAAGCCTGAAGCCGGGGGATCCTGACGACCTTTTGAAATGAATGAGTTGTCTAGCAGGCTCACTTGAGACAATCTTATGACTCATTTTATGAGTCACACGACTGTTTGATCCCAATCTCTAATTTGCTTCACAAAGAACAGAATCTTATCAACTGTTTTAAAATATTATAAAGAGAAGTTTAACTAGTTATTATTCCAAATAATTAATTACTGTGATAATAAACGTTAATGGCTTTGTTCAGACTGCATCCTTTATAAATGAACCGTATATCTGGTGCTAAAATAATGGGATGATCTCATGCTTGCTATAATAAGCGTCCATAAAGTATCTGTGAATTGAATTTATCATGCTTTTAGTGAAAAGTGTTATCCTTTCTTATAAATGATGATGGTCTCTCTTAAACATCTATTTGTCGGTAGGTGTGCTTACATAACTGTACACAAATCCTATTTGAAGGTATGGATAAAACGTTTTTATTACTTTGATGCTTTTCTACGTGCGTTGTTGTCGCTGGTCCATCTGGCTTGGATATGATGAGTTATTTTTACCCGTCATAGTCTATTATTGATACTTATGGGCAGAATAAACTGTACTTTCTACTACAAATGCTTCTTTCAGGCATCAACATGTACACAATCCCTCTCATGTATTCAATTTTACAGAACTGGAAAGATATAACTAACGAAAAGTAAAGTTGTATCTTTTACTATTTCACTGGGTAGCAATAATATCCACCTTTGATGACATTAGCTATACGTGCTGAACAAATGTGGTTCTCGAGATCACGTTGTACGTTTACAGACGGTTGAGCACTTTACAATAATATGATCTTTATTATGCAAATAAGCAAGTCACGTGACAACCACTGCAGATATAAAACCACGGTGGAACGGCACGTATCAGAACTACGTTTTAACATTTGTTCACGTTTGTGTGAATCTACTGAAAACTAACTGCTTTTGAGAAGATTTTTGTAACAGTTCTTTCTGACAAAAAACATATATTCCGATCGAATCGAGGATTTAGAATTTCCAAGATGTTGATATTTCTTGGACTTAATGATTTTGGAAAACTAAATCATGTGGACCAGCTTGGAACATCAGAACTATCCACTAAGAGATTTGTAACAAGCTGTATACCAGTTATGATAAGTCAGGTGCTGTGTCTTGTGACAGCTGAGAATCAACGAACGCAAATATCGGTGGCAAAAGTATCTCCTTCTGTAAACTAGGCCAACAGAGTATGGGTTCACCAAGGTAAGGCTTTGAGTTATACCTTTCGTGTGACCGTCGCATACATCTAGTGGCTAGAGCTTAAAACTGGCATTCATGCTATTTCCTATGAAAGCATAACTGTCAGTTCGTATATTGTTGGAGCTGACGTTGGAAACCATCGTTCTCGCACATTAGATGGATTATGGAAAGCATAAAGGGAGGATTGGTGTGCCGCAGATATGGAAACTTTACGCCTGAGACGTTGGGAAATACTTCCAAGATGCACAGTCATCGGATAGAGTATGATCGGACGTGGTGAGGATCCAAAATGATTTTAATATAGAGTACCCAACCTCTGTATATTTCTCTTAATTAAATCATAATATTTTGCTCAGTCCCGTAATATTTTATTAAACAAATCCCACACTTGCATGAGTGATTTGGTTAAACAAGAATATTCTGCTCATCCTCTAACTCCACACTTGTTCATTGCTTGGTTAAGCCTAAATATTTTGCTCACCGTTTATTGTATGCTTTCTCTATCTTCTAATCCAACGAATTACGTTAACGTTTTTTTCTTAGACCGCCATTTTAAGAATCTCGTCTTTTGATTATTTTTTTATGATATCAATGATTTTCTTGTGAAAAAGTTAGGCTTGACTATAGAATTAACGTGTCATTCTATACACACACACATATATATAACTTACATTCCTGTTTTAATGTCGAACACTATTTATATGATTATAATACGGTATAAACACAAAGCATTTGACAAAAAAACAAACAACAACAATGGTTGGCAGTTGTTTGCGAACATTCTACGAATAGGTATTTGAAAATCAAAAATAAAGTGAAAAAAATGTAATCGCAAGCTCTAGACACAGTCACCAATATTACTGTGTCAAACATTACAACTCACAAGATCACCAAAAGTTAATTTTAAGTTAAAGGTGAGAACCTGTTTAGTTGTAAATAACACTTAAAACAACTGCCGTTTAGTTATTCACAATCAGGTGGGCAATAAACATCCAGATACGCCCCCTGGTGCTTAGTTTATGAATAACTGTACTCGTTTTAGATGTTGCGTTGTTTAGAAAAGTTATAATTTGAAAAGTAATTTGTGTTAATTAAACTCCTTTATTGTTATTTTTTTAGTAATAGTTTTTCACAAAAGATATCAACATAATTAAGCCATAGAAAGTATAGGTTCGTGCAGGATCCGTCAGCAGGTAAAACAATGATAATTTCATTGTAATGGCATAACTGTTTACCCACAGCTAGCATAAAAAAAAAACACATTTAAACCACGTGTGAAAGCTATTTTGTTTTGGGAGGGGGATCATTTAATTTGTTCATTTTAGATTAATTCTAAAGCACGTTTGTAGTTATTGTTTTTAGTCATCGTTTTTTTCTCATAGGTGAAATAACCTATTTTTCCCTCAGGTATCGTTCAAGTTTTGCGTAAATAGATAATACAATAACTTTCATGATAGTTAAAAAAACTAATAAAACTTTACTGAAAGCTGGTCGTAGGTGTGAGTGTGCATGTACATTACATAAATCCCACGAGATTAACTGAATGCAATGTAGAAATATGAATGAACTTAATTTTCACGCTCATCGTTTATTGGTCCTTTCCCATAAAATACGATTGCTGAATTTAACCAATTACAATGCAAGAATTTCTGCTTTTCTTTCCCAGATGGAGCGTTGACTTTTGAACAAGAAGTCTTTAGAAATTTTGTCTAGTGAAATTTCTTGGCATTCATATTCATTTAATCTTATAACTAAACCGGTGCGCTTAAAGTCAAAAGCAAACAATGTTTATCTATTTGTGACACTAGTGACACCTAACGTTTACCATATTTATTCCGCAGTCGAAAAGGTTATCGACCAAATGATTGCTATAAAGCAACAGACTTCCACAAAGATAATCCAAACACGAAACTTTTGTTTTGCTGTAAAAAGAACTTTTTCTTCCTTGCTGGTTTTTCAGCTCTTTTCAAATATGTAACATATTTCAAAATAAAAACAAAAATAAAGTTTACCTCAAACAACGTAAAAATAAAATGGATACTGTTTACTCTATCATCCAAATAAAAGTTTAAAAAAGAATGTCGACAGTGGCCTAGAAGATAGCGTGCCTGTTTGTGGATCCGAGGGTCTATGGTTGGAGTCTCGTCGCACAAAAGAAAAATTGCGCTTTCCGAAATTTGGGGCAGTGGGTGCTTTATAAGTAACGATTAAATCCTACTATTTGATGAGAGTAGGCCAAAAGAAGGCAATGGGTGATATTGATTGGCTGCCTTCTTACTAGTCTATAAGCTCAAAATTAGGGGCTACTAAAGCAGATTGACTTTTGTGTATCTTTGCACGAATATCAGAAACACACAAAATATATTATTGTATTAGGAAATCAATGCAACCACCGTGTTTAAAATATTAAAAAAGAAAGACAAATTTCCACCATTTTGCTGCTAATGCAGTTTCTGTTTATAGTGTTTATCGAACATTTCAAATGGTAATATTTAGTGTCACGCATCAAAATACTATTGAATGGTGTTACTTTTGTGTGCATGGAAAACTATGAAATTTGAACGTGAAGTCTTACTTCCTGTCAGGAACTATCCACCATTGGTTTCCGTGTTCCACAATCACAATAAAATTAAAACGTCATTGTATAGACCTTATACTTTCCTTTCACATCTTCTCTCGTTACATTGTATTACCTTACATCCAAAGTTAGTAAAAATGTTGGAAGGTTTAGACGATTCAATAAATTATTTGTACATAAATTTATAAACAAGGCTGGTTATATCGTGACATCACAGACAGACAGATAGGCTTAGCTCTTAAAGTTTAGTAGGTAAGTTAGTTACTAAGTGTCCGATCCTATGAATTTTACGTCATCGACGTTAATGTATTCATAAGAGTAGTACAAATGATGCTGAAGTGCACGTGAGAAATCGTCTTATTGCAAGCGTGGCGGATTTTACTATCAAAAGTGTTCTTTCAAAAAGACGTCTGTATAGTCTTGTCATTTCTTCTTATCAAATCATTACTTGAACGCTATGCCCAGCTATGTCCTTGTAGTACGGTATCTTACTTGGAGTGATTATACTGCAAAAGCAAGCCACCGCCGCGGGTAATCCCCCCCCGGGATCTAGACGGAAGCCCACAAACTACAGATTAGCGTTCAGTTTATTTCGTTGCCCCTTGTAGGGCTGATTCCACTAACCTTCCTTTCCCGCAAGGTCATATGGCATGCTTACTTGTCAACAAATTATAGTTCAAGAACCGATTTCTTTCCTAAGAGAAACGTATTTTTTCTTTCTTTTCCTTTGCAATGAAATCACAGGTATTTGGAATTTCGTGACTAACTTACGATTTCTTATTTTGGTAACTTTGCCACGAAGTTTGTGAAACTAAAGTGAAACACCTACAGGTGTAGGCGTTCTATGAATAAACCTTTTTTTCTACTTTTTAAGGTTTTTTTTTCTCGTTAGAACATGAAGTTAATGTAGATGTTTCGTCACTGAGCGAACCATTTCGTGTGCCTTTTTCCTGACACCTTCTTCTCGATTCAAAAACGTAACATCATACCACAGCTCACTTAAGTTAATGTAGATGTTTCGTCACTAAGCGAACCGTTTCGTGTGCCTTTTTCCTGACACCTTCTCGATTCAAAAAGCGTAACATCATACCACAGCTCACTTGATATCAAATTATTATTCAACAGAAATCTTTGGTAAAATTTTATTTAAAAAAAATCAGCCTCCTGTGGTTTTGAAACGTTAGGTCGGTGTACTTACTACTTGACGGCCTAATGTCTTTTCTTTGCTGAGAAGCCTTAGAAGTTATAAAGGTATGGGAAAGGCTGAGAAATTGATTATCTAGATTTTAAGTTCAAAACACTGTTTTCAGACTCCTAAAACAATAACAGATGACTATTTTTCTGCCTACTAAAACAATAACAGATGACTGTATTCTGACTTTTAAAACAATAACATGATTATTTTCTTACTGCTAAAATTACAACAGATGACTACTGCTAACAATAACGGATGGCAATTTTGTGACTGCTAAACGATAACAAATGACTATTTCATGACTGCTAAAACAATAACAAATGACAATCTTCTTACTGCTAACAATAACAGATAACCATTTTCTGACTGCTAACAGTAACAGATGACTATTTCCTGACTACTAAAACAATAACAGATGAATATATTCTGACTTCTAAAACAATAACATGATTATTTTCTTACTGCTAAAATTACAACAGATGACTATTTTATGACTGTTAACAATAATAGATGAGTATTTTCTTATTGCTAAATCAAAAATAGTTGACTATTTCATGACTGCTAAAACAATAACAAATGACAATCTTCTTACTGCTAACAATAACAGATGACTATTTTTGACTGCTAACATTAACAGATGGCAATTTTGTGACTGCTAACAATAACAGATGACTATTTTCTGCCTGCTAACGATAGCAGATGACTATTTTCTGCCTGCTAACGATAACAGATGACTATTTTATGACTGCTAAAACAATATCAAATGACTATTTTAAGCAGTCATGGAATAGTCATCTGTTATTATATTAACAGTCAATTGTTAGCAGTAAGAAGATTGTCATTTGCTATTGTTTTTAGTCATCTGTTTTTTCTGACTGCTAACAATAACAGATGACTATTTTCTGCCTGCTAACGATAGCAGATGACTATTTTCTGCCTGCTAACGATAG
>NW_013667269.1:188594-209775 GCF_000517525.1 Limulus polyphemus | reverse complement strand
AAAGCAATAATAGATGACTATTTTCTTACTGCTAAACAACAGCGGATGCATGTTTTCCGACTGCTTGTTGCCTTGCTCATTTTAGTTCATTAACTGGCAGACATCAACTGTTTCTGAGAATAAGGGTGACTGTAATTCATATATAAAAACCCACCCTGAGGTAAAAAATTCCGCTTCTTTTCTACCGCGTTCCTCCCCCTTTCTCGCTTCTTTATTTTCCTTTTGTTTCTGAGAATAAGGGTGACTGTAATTCATATATAAAACCCACCCTGAGGTAAAAAATTCCTCTTCTTTTCTACCGCGTTCCTTCCCCTTTCTCGCTTCTTTATTTTCCTTTTGTTACTGAGAATAAGGGTGACTGTAATTCATATATAAAAACCCACCCTGAGGTAAAAAATTCCGCTTCTTTTCTACCGCGTTCCTTCCCCTTTCTCGCTTCTTTGTTTTCCTTTAACTCTTTAACTTTCCGGCATAACCATTGAACAGATTTCATTCACTCTGATGACTACGGCAAGAAATGTGAAACTTAACATATCAAAACTATTTTTACACTGAATTTTACATTCTGAAACTATACAATATAATTTACTATTTGATGAGGTTTTTATTTACTCTCATTCTCTCGTTTCTTTGACTGTATACAAATTACTGTGTTGTCGAGAAAAAAAACACACACACACCAGAAATATTTGATAAGAAACATTTTGAGCCAATTCTTATTGTTTCTACATTACAACCAAAACAATAACACAGACCTGTGAATTTAAACTTCATAAAAGTTGTTTTGGTTTTAATAACGGATTTTTCATAATTCAGCTACGCAGATTTTCGGAAATAATATTTATTTTTTCTATCACGTAATGATTTTTTTACAAATCAGGAAGAAAAATAATTCTTACTTAGATCAAATTATTATTTCATTTACCACAGTGAACATATTATTATTATTATTATGTTCGTTAATAAAAATACAAACAAACTGAAGAAAAGGGAAGAACATTGATCACAAACGAACATGCATCCTCATTCATCCTGATTTTTTGTGTGAAATCTACGTCTTTTAGTTTCAAAACTACGTGTTGTGGTCTTTGTTGTTTGATAAACCTTGTTGTGTGAAAGACTGTTGTTTGATAATCCTTATCTAGTAATAGTTTGTTGTTGTTTGATAAACCTTACCTAGTGATAGTTTGCTGTTGTTTGATAAACCTTATCTAGTGATAGTTTGTTGTTGTTTGATAAACGTTGTCGTGTGAAAGACTGTTGTTTGATAAACCTTGTTGCGTGAAAGACTGTTGTTTGATAAACCTTATCTAGTGATAGTTTGTTGTTGTTTGATAATCCTTGTCGTGTCAAAACTTGTTGTTTTATCACAGATGCAAGTAATGAAAAGCTAAATATTTTACTCACTGCTTCTCTCTTTGTATGCTTTTGAAATAATCTTTTGCTCAAATAGCCGAAGTGACGGCCGAGCTTAGTGTCATATAGATGACAAGAATAATTAATTGAGTTGGATTAATCAAGATTTCTATTTTAAATGAATCGCTCATGCCCAAGACAAAATTTAGGGTTTCTGGTAATTGAGACGCTTTTCTAAGCAGCCAGGAACAAGGTCTCATACACAACTAAGCCTTTTGTTCTTCCTAATCCGCTTATCGTTCGGTTTATTCTGCTGAGGTGACTAATTTGACGGTTGGTTCCTGTACCCGTTTACTTTGTATCAATTTCATAAACGTGAGTTTAAAAGAGTTAAAAAACAGCCTCGGTTCAGTTACAGTCTTAGAATTCACTAAACTTTTGTTCAGAAAGTTAGAAAGGCTCTTTGATTACAAATCAACCTATACGTAATCAAATTGGAACGTCAGCAAATCAACATTTTCCCATTACATTTCATGGTGTTCTCGTCCAATCTGGAAAGTTCTTGCAAACAATAACCGCCAGAAAAAGTAGCGTTTTCTAACTTATTTAGTTGAGAATATTTTAATTACGTTATCGATTTGTTTCTTCCTTTAAGATCAGAAAAATCTTTGGAATTTTAACATATACCATAGAAACAATCAACCTGCTCGAGTATACGTTACCCCTAATATCTTATCATTACTTAATATGTTACCCTTAATTTGTTATGGTTACCTAATATGTTACCCTAATACGTTATCGTCACCAAATACGTTATCCCTAATATGTTATCGCTACCCCTAATATCTTATCATTACCTAATATGTTACCCTTAATTTGTTATGGTTACCTAATATGTTACCCCTAATACGTTATCGTTACCTAATATGTTATCGCTACCCCTAATATCTTATCATTACCTAATATGTTACCCTTAATTTGTTATGGTTACCTAATATGTTACCCCTAATACGTTATCCCTAATATGTTATCGTTATCTAATGTTACCCCTAATGTGTTATCGCTACCCCTAATATCTTATCATTACCTAATATGTTACCCTTAATTTGTTATGGTTACCTAATACGTTATCCCTAATATGTTATCGTTATCTAATGTTACCCCTAATATGTTATCGTTATCTGATGTTACCCCTGATATCTTATCATTACCTAATATGTTACCCTTAATTTGTTATGGTTACCTCCACGTGGAGGTAGAACCTTACTTGACATTATCAGTGTGTGGTGAACACGTTTTTGTAGAAGAACAAACGAAACGTGGAGGTAGAACCTTAATTGACATTATCAGTGTGTGGTGAACACGTTTTTGTAGAAGAATAAAGGAAACATCAAGGTAGAACCTTACTTGGTCTTTACCTGTGTATGGTGAACAAGTTTTCCTGGAAGAACAAACGTTTACAAGTTGATGTTTAAGAAGTTTTTACAAAAGTGAACTGGATGCATTTAAAAACTGCGCCTGGATTTTTCTGACTTTTTGTGATTCTAATTCTCTATATAACGTTGCACTTCAAAATCGTTTTCGTTAGAGATTTTGTTGAAGTTGTACGAACAAAACACTGGGAATAGTTAAACTTTACTAGTACTAGAAAAAATTCAAAGATAAACCGGATCAAGTGAAAATTTTAGTTTATTTTCACATTAATTACCAAATTTCAAAACATCCGAAACTATCAAGGTAAAACTCTTGATTAAAACAGTTTATAAAAGAAAACTATTAAACAAAACTTGCCTGTAAGAGTTACTTTACATTCATGTAGCTGTTTTCTATACTACTACATGTCTCTCATCGCCTAATGGTGTTAGTCCTTTAGAGACACGTAAGCTTCGAGATATTCCTCTCAGTGAGACTTACCTTAGTCGTCGTGCACTTCAAGTTCGAAAGAATTGTTTATTCCAATTCTAGATATATTTAGGTCGGTACTTGATAAGTGGATGACTGTCACGACTAGTAGAAAAGTTCCACAGATGTGCAGTATTCCTCTCAGTGAGACTTACCTTAGTCGTCGTGCACTTCAAGTTCGAAAGAATTGTTTATTCCAATTCTAGATATATTTAGGTCGGTACTTGATAAGTGGATGACTGTCACGACTAGTACAAAAGTTCCACAGATGTGCAGTATACTGGGTTGTTACTTTAATTTATGCTTCTTTCACGATCTTGAAATCTACTTTCTTTTTTGAATAATCAATTTCTGGTTGTTTCTTTCTGTTCTCTTACAGAGAGAGCCCGTAGAAACGTAACTGACCATTGAATTAAACTGAAATTTCGTGAGTCTTTAACGTGAACACCTGAATAGTTTTGTGGTTTATAAAACGAATTATATGTTAAATTGTACAACATCCTTATACGATATGATGTGAAAGGTTTTAGGCTTATACAACATCCTTACACAGAATGATGTTAAATTGTACAACATCCTTATACGATATGATGTGAAAGGTTTTAGGCTTATACAACATCCTTATACGATATGATGTGAAAGGTTTCAGCCTTATACAACATCCTTACACAGAATGATGTTAAATTGTACAACATCCTTATATGATATGATGTGAAAGGTTTCAGGCTTCTAAATCACTTAGGACAGTAATTTAAGGAAGCATGGTTTGTAATATGACGTTCAACAGCTTTAATGTATTCTCCATTTCTTCAGTTTCTACACAGTATGATGTAAAATATTTCAGCCGTATACAACACCCTTACACAGTATGATGTTAAAGGTTCCGGCCTTATACAACACCCTTACACAGTATGATGTTAAAGGTTTCGGCCTTATACAACATCCTTACACAGTATAATGTTAAAGGTTTCAGCCTTATACAACATCCTTACACAGTATAATGTTAAAGGTTTCAGCCTTATACAACATCCTTACACAGTATGATGTTAAAGGTTTCAGCCTTATACAACATCCTTACACAGTATGATGTTAAAGGTTTCAGCCTTATATGGTAAAGGTTTCAGGTTTGTAAGCATGCATTAAGGTAGTTTATGGAAGTCTTGTTCGTGTTATGATGCTCAACAGCTTTTATGTATTCTCCTTTTTTGAGAAATCTAAACTAAAGAAGGACTTTATCAGAAGATTTATTTTGATATCGGTCAATACTTCAGTTCCAGAACTTGATAGTTAGATTACTTGTTTTATTGAAGTAAGAAAATCCCAGTGTTCACTCTTACGTGTAGTGATACATTATAAAACAAATCCCACAACATTTGGTAGGAAAACGAGAAAAGTTTGAGAGTTTCTGTGTATATTGATTTGGTCGTTAGAATGATTTTGTTATAGAGTTGTTTCTTCTTATTATTCATGTTTTCCAATAAGAAATTCCAAAATTGGTGCTCATTTGTCATAAGAAAAGTTTAATATATACTAATATGAATAGGATGTGCCAGAAGAGTATTTAAAATCTAAGGCCGAGAAGGCAATTCCTAATCGATAATATAACACATAACATGTACAAGTAGACGATAAACGCTCTTAGAAAGAATTTATAGTTAACAAAATACTAAGTGTACCATGTCAACTATATAGCAAAGAAAAAAGAACATATAGTAAACCACGTTAGTTATGTAGTTCAGTTACAGAAAACAAAGTACCTTACATCAACTATACAGTCTATAAACTGGACATAGAGTACACTTCATTAGCTATATAATTAATAAACAGAAAGTAGAATACATCTTGTTAACCATGTAGTTCAGAAACAGAAAACAAAGTACCTTACATCAACTATACAGTTTATAAACTGGACATAGAGTACACTTCATTAGCTACATAATTAATAAACAGAAAATAGAATACATCTTGTTAACCATGTAGTTCAGTTACAGAAAACAAAGTACCTTACATCAACTATACAGTTTATAAACTGGACATAGAGTACACTTCATTAGCTATATAATTAATAAACAGAAAGTAGAATACATCTTGTTAACCATGTAGTTCAGTTACAGAAAACAAAGTACCTTACATCAACTATACAGTTTATAAACTGGACATAGAGTACACTTCATTAGCTATATAATTAATAAACAGAAAATAGAATACACCTTGTTAACCATGTAGTTCAGAAACAGAACACAAAGTACATCATGTTAAATATACAGTTAAGAATCAGAACATCAAAGTACACTACGTTAACTATGTTGTTCAGAGTATAACACAAATTGCATCATGTTAATTGTATAGTTAAGGATTTCTATATCAAATATTAAAATCTGCATCTGATAGAAAACTTCCTCTGTGATTTTACTGATTAGTAGTTTTCAATATTTTCGATTAGGACATAATATCATACGAAAAATTGTTGAGAATTTCCGGTATAAAATGTTATCTCTACTCTCGAAACAAGCCGAACCTTTTATTTTCGTTATGTCATCCGTTTAAGTGTAATTGTATGTAAGAAAAATGTTGATGATGAATAATTGATTCTCCCCATAAGTGTGGCTGTAACATAATAACACATATGATAAATAATTGATTCTCCCCATAAGTGTGGCTGTAACATAATAAACCATATGATAAATAATTGATTCTCCCCATAAGTATGGCTGTAACATAATAAACCATATGATAAATAATTGATTCTCCCCATAAGTGTGGCTGTAACATAATAACCCATATGATAAATAATTGATTCTTCCCATAAGTATGGCTGTAACATAATAAACCATATGATAAATAATTGATTCTCCCCATAAGTGTGGCTGTAACATAATAACCCATATGATAAATAATTGATTCTCCCCATAAGTGTGGCTGTAACATAATAAACCACATGATAAATAATTGATTTTCCCCATAAGTGTGGCTGTAACATAATAAACCGTATGTATATACACATACAAAGTTTGGAAACTGTGTCTGAAAATGTGTCAAATTCAGAATGAAATCGTTAAGTCTATTGAATATATTTGAATGAAATAAGACTAAACGAAATTCTTTCCCTCAGTACCTTCTAAAACATTTCGCACTAGTTATTACAACTACTTGTTTATCACTTTTAATCAAAACTACCCAACTTTTCAACAAAACTATCTGTCAAAACTAAAGCTTTCCCCTTATTCATTAAAACTTCCTCTTCCCACTATCCTTTAAAGCTACTGTCTTCCCACTGTTAAATAAAACTACCCATTCTCCACTAACCCTAACTCTTTTTTTCACTGCCCTTTAAAACTACCACTTTTCACTATCCATTAAACTACCCTTTCCCGCTTTTCCCATTTAAACTGCTTCTTTCCCACTGTCCGTCAAACTGTTGTTTCCCAACTATTCATTCAAACTACCCCTTCCCACAGTCTATTAAAACTTTTTTGTGAGAAGAGTAATTCATACTCAAGCCATTAAAGATGAATTTAAAACCAAGTGCAAATCAAATTAACACCCAAGCCTCTACAACAGAAACTTCACAATTACATCTTGCTGAAACAATAGTAAAAGTAAATGCACACATACATAAAAGGCTTTTGCTCCTCACTAAACAAAATAATTATCATCCATTTTATTTCTTCGTATCTAATAAACTGGGTTTGAACCTGCAAAGATGACTGTAATTAAGTGTTATTTTATTATATATTTGTATTTTAAATGCTTATAAACTGAAACTTTGATTGCTCTAGCGTTATTTTTTTCAGTTCTTTTTCTTGTGTTTAAGCAAAATGAAAAACAATGTAATATCTGCGCCGTTACTATCGCGGGTATCGAACCCCGATTATTTGCATTATAGACCCCCAAGGTTACTGCTGAACCACAGGTAAACTCCATTTCCTGAAATAGTTGTTGTTGTTTTTTTAATTCAGTGTAGTTACGTGACATAAAGTCTGAAGTGGGCAGAGCACAAATAGCTCATTGTTTAGCATTGTATGTAACAAAAAAAAAAAACAACAACCAAAATTAAAAATATAAACAGAAAAGTTATTCATTTAAATTATTTCTAGTTTGAGAAACTCGAGTTACTGAAGGTTTGAAATGCTTTGTTGTTTAAGCGATACAATATGTGTTTTAAACTTAGAATGACCATTGACTTTTAAACTTACTTTTCAAAACTATCAATGAATCAAATACCTTCTGGGACTATGGTTTTATTGGTTAAAAGATCTCTAATTACTAACGAGTCACCCCAAAATAATGTAACTAAAGATATCATCAATATTCCAACATTACTGAGGTCCCTAACGTCAAATAATGAGTGCAACGTTTTTGGTCAGTTCTTTAGGCTTAGTGTTGTAAGAGGAAAATAACATACTTTTACTTACTGTGATGCAGAAAATGATTCCTACAGATGGAGAATAGTGTAAAAGCAAGTCTGGAATTTAAACGTTAAAAGATTTTGATGCGTATTGAAGAGCTTAAAATGACCAACCTTTATTGGATTTGGGGATAAAAGCATTTAAAAGCAAATGAATTGTATTTCTTAAGAAAACAATTTACATGTGAAAAATGTCAATTGTTTTGTCGAAAGGTTCTACTATATACTGGAAGAAAGAGAGCGGTATTTTTACCTAGTAGCCCCCTAGTGGCTCAGTGGTAATTCTGAGGGCTTATAACGCTAAAAAAAAGCGTTTCGATACCCGTGGCAGGCAAAGAACAGATAGCCGATTGTGTATCTTTGTGTTCAACAACAAAAAATGGATCCTACCCATTATTGTCATTATATAAAAATACTCGTCGAGTTCTACCGTTTTCGTTATTGAAAGGGTTTTACTAAATTGTACATTATTTTACTTCTGAACACTCGTCCAACTTTATCATCATCGTTGGCTACACCGAAACGAATTTTAGTTTGTTTGTTTTCAGATGAAAGCCACATTGGGCTATCTGTCGTGTCCACCGCGAGGGATCGAACCCCGGATTTTAGCGTTGTAAATCCGCAGACTTATCGCTGTCCCACCGGGGGACACATCAAGACGAAAACAAAATGGCAACTCTAACCAATACAAATCCGTTTGCCAATACCCAATAAATTACGGACCTACCAGAACTATTAGGTATGCTACCATATTCAGTTACAGAACTATTACGTATGCTACCATATTCAGTTACAGAACTATTACGTATGCTACCATATTCAGTTACAGAACTATTACGTATGCTACCATATTCAGTTACAGAACTATTACGTATGCTACTATATTCAATTACAATGTATTAATAATGTAGCACAGCCGTATGTCTGCGGACTTACGACGCTAGAAATCAGGTTTCGATACCCGTGAGGGGGGGACCAGAACACAGATAGCCCATTGTGTAGCTTTGTGCTTAACTTCAAACAAACAAAATAAAATAAGACCTTTGAAAATTTAATAAGTTTGAAAGCTATGTTACAATACGATGCTTAGAATTTTTTTCGAAAAAAATATATTTTCTTTTGCTGTCGTTTCGTTTTGTTGATTTGAAAAGAGAGAACTTAGGTGCATGTTCCAAAGTTTTTAATGGTCATGGTAGTTCGGTTCAAATACTGAATACAAATATGTAAGCTGAATATATTTCTATAACATATAGTTCTAAATCAGAGTAACTTTCTACTTTGTTATTAGGCTTGAAAAAAGTTAGATCGGTTGAATCCACACACACTGTAACTTTGACGCGAATCCCCCCCCCCCCATGCGGTGAGGAAGAGAGGCTATAAATCGCTAGTGTCAAGACGGACTCTAAGCTCGATATAGTCATCTAGGCTTCTTTATCTACCAAGACCTTGGTGATTCTTCCAGAATAAAGTGGACCCCCTGTCTGTGCCAAAGAACAGTCTGAAATATCGTGGCACGTGAATCTCGACTCTGGATCATGTGATCAACGAGTATTCTCTATTTGGATTGAGATGCACTCCAATGTATCCAATGGCGCCTTCTGATCTACTTGTGAATGAGGAAAAGGGGTATTGATCAACGATACTGACGTTGGCCCATTCACGAAGCAGCATCATTCATGCCCGCCGGTCTAAAACTAAAAATAAAAAAACAAAGACACTGTACTGTAGCGTTGGGTCTGCAAAAGAAGAAAAATGTAATTAATTCCTCTTCCTGCAGTGACGTAAAAGCGTAGGATTTTAATCGAATTATCAGAAAATGGAGAATGTATATTCTGCAGGGGCGCAAGGGAAGCAGGGAGGGACCAAGTTATTCGCTTGTTTCAGACAGAAAATATTAACGTAATAATAAAAAAAGCATCCTTGCATGATAGACAGACTACAATAATATATTAGTAAACGTGCTTTCGTGAAAGACAGAAATAGATAATTATTATTTTATGATATATTACTTAATTCGAAGCTTACCTTTAGAGAACGATTCCACCCATTTTATTCACTTATGTACTTAGAATCTTATTAATGAAATTCATTGAATATTTATTTCTCTTATTCGTTTGTTATAGTTTTGTTGATCGTTTATTTTAGTTAATCAGTATATTTCGAAAAGGGAAAAAATCTGTTTTGAATATTTTACGTGTTTTCTGTAAACAGTTTATACTAGCGTCATTAAATTACCACAAGTTAAAGATGACAATACTTTCTGAACACAGAATTCTGTATGAAACGCAAACTTCGATTAAGTTTTGACCACTATCTTTCAGTGGTTTACATTTAGAGATGTGGTCTTAGGTAGGTTTTTTTTTTGTTTTTTTTAGTAATTCAAGTGCTTGTAGATATTTTTAAGATAATAATGAGGCAATTTAATTCGGATATATATTAAGTAATTTAAAATGATTCTGAAAAGATATGATTTGTCTTGATATTTTTTTCCCTTGTTTTAGGAGACGAAAATCGTTACTTCACTTGCAAAAATTAACTTGCGTCAGGAAATATTACTCGTATATTAATTTGGTACATAAAAGTTCCAGTGTTATTCACTTCTTTTAACGCATGAAAATGCGCTTGCGTGTGTACAACTCCAGCAGCTAGTGTTTTGTGTAGAAACCACTTCATGGTTATCCTACCAGCACGCAAAATCCAAATTTGAGTAAGTTTTCTCTTTGTTAAGAGGCGGATTCATTGAGACGTTGATACTTGGGCAAGTCTTTGTAAGATTTTTGATGAGATACATGCTGACTGTGATTAGACAGTTAATATATAAAGATAACGTTGATGACATATTTGCCTTGTAGCTTTTTGTTCTGTTTTAATAATTATAATAAATAATTCGGAAACGTTTTTAGTTTTATTTTGGTTACATTGAAATTTGTAACAAATTAGGTCCAGCTTCCGAATTTTAGGCACATTTTCAAAAAGAAAAAAAAACCTGCTAAGCTTACTTCTAGCTCGTCCCCCCTATGGACTTAAGGACTTACAATGCTAACATCCGGGGCCCGATTCCATGACGTGGACAGAACGCATATAGACCACTGTATAGCTTTGCGCTAGAACTACAATAATTGCTATCACAGAAAACACCTCGAACGTCAGTTCTTGAAAGCAAACAGCAGTTATTTAGATACAACCTTAAAAATCTAAATAGTAAGGGTAACTTCCTTCCCACAACTGGCTACAGACAGCGAAAGGCATTTGGAGTTGAGACGTTGTGAGTTCAAGCACTAAACTCTTAACCCTAAACTGATTCTCCTTAGGTGCTAGCTAGTTTGATATCGACGTCGGGATCTTGTCTGATAGATGGAATATCCTCAACGCGTTTGGGTACTATGGCCACAGACTTTATCTGTTATGAGTTTTGATGATGTCAAGAAGGACTGGGAATAGAAAAATTAATTTTGAATTTTGAGTCTCTTTGTACGGTTTTTAATTTATATATACACGCAAATACACTCATATATATATAGATATATTATGTACATGTGTGATGTATATGTACATAATATATCTATATATATATGAGTGAGAGTGTGATGTATTCGCACTCATATATATATAGATATATTATGTACATATACATCACACTCTCACTCATATATATATATAGATATATTATGTACATATACATCACACTCTCACTCATATATATATGGATATATTATGTACATATACATCACACTCTCACTCATATATATATATAGATATATTATGTACATATACATCACACTCGCTACTACTATATATATATAGATATATTATGTACATATACATCACACTCTCACTCATATATATATAGATATATTATGTACATATACATCACACTCTCACTCATATATATATATAGATATATTATGTACATATACATCACACTCTCACTCATATATATAACAGTCGAAATTAGATAATAACTTTGATTTCCTACACAACATGCCACAGTACTTGTGGTTATCAAATGTTGTAAAAATGACTCAACGATTTAATTACTAATAATTCCGCTTCCCAGTGGTTCAGCGGTAAGTTTGCGGGCTTACAACGCTCAAACTCGGGTTTCGATACCCGTGAGGGGCACAGCACATATAGCCCATTGCGCTTAACAGCATCCAAACCGTTATTACATAAATATTGTAGCCTAGCATTGCCTGGTGGCTAGAATACTCGACTCGCAATCTGCGGGTTGCGAGTTCGAATCCCGTCACCGAACATGCTTGCCCCTTTCAGACATGGGGGGCATTATAATGTGTCCGTCAGTTCCACTATTCCTTTGCAAATAGTAAAATAGTAGACCAAGAGTTGGCGGAGCATTCCCTCTAGTCTATCTCTTCAAAAATAATGACGGCTAGCACAGATAGTCCTCTTTGTAAATAGTAAAATAGTAGACTAAGAGTTGGCGGAGCATTCCCTCTAGTCTATCCCTTCAAAAATAATGACGGCTAGCACAGATAGTCCTCTTTGTAAATAGAAAAATAGTAGACCAAGAGTTGGCGGTGCATTCCCTCTAGTCTATCCCTTCAAAAATAATGACGGCTAGCGCAGATAGTCCTCGAGTACCTTTGCGCAAAATTCAACAAACAAACCATCGTTTGTATCTCGGAAGAAAGAGGGAATATTGTCCGTTGATAACACCCATACACAGTACAAACTCGAAGGTTGCTGGAAAGCACGTTCTTCTTGGAATAAATCTTACAAGAAAATTGTAGTACCCGTTTTTAAACGAAACCCATTAAACGACATATTATTTTTTGCACTGACAAATATTGTTAATGTTACTACATAATTCTGTGCTATTTTCCGAAGATCGAAGTCCTTTGATCTATCAGGATAGCTTTTACCAAAGTGACTGGTTCGTGTTTATGTGAATGTGACAAAAAAAAGTAATGTGATATTCGAAAAGTAAAAAGGAACAACGACATAATATCAATGTTTGATATATTTCGAGGAAGTTAATACGTCACGATATAAAGTCTTATAATGAACATACGCAGTTCAAAAGACTGATCTCAGTACGAACGTTCTGTTATTATATAATAGCTATAATGTTTAGCTGTATCGATGCAAATAGTGTACTTTTCCGATGAAATTGTTAACTTTGTTTCATATTGTATCTGTAGAATTATTTTCTTAACTTTCTGAGACCTAGTAGTCAAGATTTACCCCTTAAAACAACAATGATTTTGAAATATTTTAAATAACTTGTTAGTTTGTTCAAACCTATTGGATTTGTAGATGGACATTAAACTGAATAAGTAAGACTTTTTTATAGTGCTTATTACTTTAAATTAAAGACGAGATTGAAAAAGTATACTATTACCCGAAATCATAATTTTCTGGTTTTGAGGAGGACAAGTTCAAAGGTTATATAGGTTACAGTTTACAACCTCTGTAAATATTATCTGCCCACCGACTTACTTAAACTGCATATTACCTTTGCATCTGTTTGCTGACCCTTCCACTCATTCAAGTTCAGAGTTACGTGCAAACATGAATAAACCCAGCTTTGATAATGATGTGTGACGGATAGAGTTTAGAATGGAAGGTGTGACCTTGACCCTTCCACTCATGAGTTCAAGGTTACGGAGGTCACACCTTCCATTCTAAACTATATCTGTCACACATCATTATCAAAGCTGGGTTTATTCATGTTTTCTGAACCTTCTACTCATGTAAGTTCATACAATCATCGTTGGATTCTACTCTATCGATGGTAGATCAATTTCAATAAGAAATTTAACATTGATTCTTGAATCAGGAAAGGTACCATTAGTTAGTAAACTGTTACATAAAAATGTTTGTTTATTTTTGAGTCAGAAAAAGTACGGTTAGTTAGCACTCTTTCATATAAAAATGTTTTGTTTTTTGTTTGTTTTTTTGAGCCAGGAAAAGTAGGCAGTTAGCATACTTTGATATAAGAACTCTATTGAGCCAGAAAATTTAAAATTAATTTGTATGCTATGATGTTTGGGAGTTATAAAAAAATGAAGGTTAATTAGCATGCTATGATTAAGAAATGTTTTTGAGTCAGAAAGTTAAGGTTAATTAGCATATTATGATATATATATAAAAAACACCTCCTGATGTAGTTCCCTCTGAATTTGTCATGTAAGTCATAGTAAAGTCAAGCACATTGAACACGTTGTTTGTAGAGAGAGATCAAAGCTTACATATGCACTTGGATATATAAATTATAGTAAAGTCAAGCACATTGAAAACGTTGTTTGTAGAGAGAGATCAAAGCTTACATATGCACTTGGATATATAAATTATAGTTAAGTCAATCAAGTTGAAAACGTTGTTTGTAGAGAGAGATCAAAGCTTACATATGCACTTGGATATATAAATTATAGTAAAGTCAAGCACATTGAAAACGTTGTTTGTAGAGAGAGATCAAAGCTCACATATGCACTTGGATATATAAATTATAATAAAGTCAAGCACATTGAAAACGTTGTTTGTAGAGAGGGATCAAAGCTTACATATGCACTTGGATATATAAATTATAGTAAAGTCAAGCACATTGAAAACGTTGTTTGTAGAGAGGGATCAAAGCTTACATATGCACTTGGATATATAAATTATAGTTAAGTCAATCAAGTTGAAAACGTTGTTTGTAGAGAGAGATCAAAGCTTACATATGCACTTGGATATATAAATTATAGTAAAGTTCAAGCACGTTGAAAACGTTGTTTGTAGAGAGATCAAAGCTTACATATGCACTTGGATATATATAAATTATTCTATCATGGTTGATAACATCGATATCATCATTGAAGCGTTTAAACATTAATAAAATTGAAGTTTTAGTTTTAACACTTTACCCTATAAAAGAGCTCTCAGGAGCAAATAATGTTTTCATTTTTACTGATCTGTAATGACAGTAATTTTAGATTCAAGATAGGACATGGGGTTTGAGCCCCATCTGTTTTCAAACACATTTTGCTAAACTGGTTGCAATCTGCGAGTCGCGGTTTCGAATCTCTGTCGTCGAACATGCTCGCCCTTTCAGCCGCGGGGGCATTATAATGTGAAGGTCCATACCACTATTCGTTGATACAATAGTAGCTGCCTTCCCTCTAGTCTATCACTGCTAACTTAGGGACGGCTTTGCTAGTGTAGCTTTGCGTGAAATTCAAACTAAATTGGTTACACAGCGAGTTGCTTATGGATTCACGACTTGTTGGTTATAAAAATATAAAAACAAAACTATTTTCAATATTGCAGTTAATACTGCTAATTTTTAATGGGATTTTTACTGTATCTTACAAAAAGTCGGTAACTTGAGAGTTAGTATCTTTCTGATTATTCTTCATTATTATTTCGGTCAACCTCCTCTCAAGTCAGGATCTGAACAACATCCAGGCTATTATCGTATACTTCTATCTGGTCATGGTTTCTCTAATACTGAATTGTTTTCTTCTATTTTCTGTCTTATTTAAAATATATATGACTATAAAAAAATTAATTTGCCTCTAACCATGAGCATGAGAATCTAAAAGGTCTAGAGGGCTAAGGAAAAAAAAACTGTCGTTTCACATTTCTCGAGAAAATAACGACATACATCAATAAGCAAAGGAAGTATATTTAAATTATAATAAATGAAGTAATAGAGGCTGTACATTAAGATATATTTTAGAAGCCTCATTACCCTGAGGGATAAATTTGCCCAGACCTTCTTAATTACTTGTTGTGCTGTTATTCAAAATTGTAAGACGTGAACTTATTATAATTAGAAGATCTAGCTTTCTAGGTTACTTTTGAATCAACTTATTTGTGTTGATCAAAAAAAAAAACGTTAATGTGTTTCGTTTTTGTTTATTTTACTACAGGATGGTAAACAATATATTCAAATTTCTAGTCTAGAATTGTTTTCAAGCCATACCTTAGTTTATAAGTCCAGGTTAAGTAGTTAGCACCCAGGATCACCTACAAAAGTTGTAAGATTTTCAAAACAAGACCTCCAAACTCGAGCATTTTCGAATAGTTGACTATTCTTCTTAGAAAATATTAGTTTTATAAGACTCATCTATATCGCCATCTAGTGGCGGAATCACAGACATTTTCTAAATCTTCTGAGCATGTAAAGGGAAATGAGAAAAAAAAATACAAAATATTTCGCTAATATATAAATTTCATGGCAGCAAGTAAAAACAAAATTAAACTTTATAATACAGTTTCATTAATTTCATCAACTCTAAGTTGTCAAATAAGTATCGCGCAAGTTATAATTGTATTAATTTAAAAAGTTATTGTATTTTGTTGTTGTTGTTGTAGGAGACAAGAAATTAAGTAACCAACACAAATTTGTTGTTCGTTAGGCTCAATAATAAATAATGCCACAGTGTGTAACTTTTTAACTGTCTGTGTAAGGCAATAAGCTGACATTCAGTGGAGTACATTTCAGTACGAAACAGAAATATCAATGTAAAATATATATGTTAAACTGAACAGTGCAACCGTTCAAATTGTTGGATGATGAAAAGCGCAATAAACATGTCTCTGGTTTGTTTTTAAGTTGTATTATACTGAAATGTTGGAGTTTACACAAACATATTTAGATAACAACCCAAATCTAAACTCCTGTAGTTAGTTTTTATGGGGGGTTTAATGTGACTCTCATACTGACATATCTAATGTCAGCAGCGGGAAGTGATCTTAATCTATTATTCAGTTTCTACACACTCATATTAATGTATTCGAAGCTTAACCGTTAAGATGTCATTACTTCAGACGAGACTATGAAAATCCGTCAGTTAATAAAATACTGTAAGGATCTAACTGAAATCTTCTCAATTTGAAATACCAAAGGGCATCTCTTTGCTGTATTCCCTTATTCTCCTTTGTTTTGTTTTTAAATGTGTGGAAAATTAGGTTTAATTGTTGTGACAACTTTCTAACAGTTAGCATATAGACCTTGTAACGAATTGAACACAATCCATACGAAAAAGAGAAATACAACAAGTAACAGAAGTTGTGGAAAGCAATGTATATGCAATAACTTGTGAAGCTAGTTCTTCAAATAATGTTTTTTACTTCAATGATATTTCTTGCATTTAAAATCATATATATATTTGTAAATTATAAAGTAGGTTTATATGTATATAGCGTTCATAAAATTTCTGTTAAACGGCGTTGACAGACTTCCTGTAGCATAAATGAACATGTAAATGATTGCAGAAAATAAAAATTCATAAGTAATTCGTGATGGTTTATGGTTTGAGAACAAATTTTTATATGTCTTCCTTCCTTTCATGGACAAATTTTGTTGAACTCTCATTCTTTTGCCGCCAAAATACTGCTTTATCTTCTTTATTTTATTTTATTTTTTTATAGTAGACTTTTCTTTACACTCCCCTGGCGCCACAGAATGGCGGCTGTTACTATTTGTGGAACGCTAGACTTGGCGCACACACTTAAGTTCGGAGCCCGACGTCGTTCCAATCTATTGATCTACTTTCTGCTGGTACGAAAAACTGGCGGGACGCTCAGTCGAACCCTCACCTCAACCCTCTTTCTGACGTCATCACGATCACGTTCTCAATGGGGGCTTACATAACGTGCTAGCGTTGCGGAGCGCGGGTCAATTATTCATGACATTCTGTCAGGATCGCGATGTCCCTCTATTGGTAGCGAGCGACCACAGAAGCCTGGCTTGTAGCCATATAAGCCGACCATCATCAACACTGTTCTGGCTCGTCAAATCTTTTGTGTCTAAGCTCTTCTTTACCAATAAAACAATTTCTTAACATCATCATAAAATTGGAGGTTTTACAGTTCTAATTCGACACCCATCCACACACTTTACTATTTTTGTCTTAATATAGCTTACTTTAGTATAAAATAGTACTTTTTCTGAATATTTCAACTTGGTTAGTTTCACAATTTAATCACATGTAAAAGAAGAAAACTTTAAATATAATTGTGTGTCTCTGAACTGCCTGAATGAAAGCTAGTAAAATACGATGTATGACATTTCAATTATTATAGAATTCTCATGTTCAAAGTACATTACAAAAAACAAAACACGGTAACAGAATCAACAGCAAATTTGAAAAAAATATATTCAGCCTACAACTGCGTAATAATGAATGTTCAACATAAAACATTTACCGGCCTGGAAAACGATGAATGAAACAATTTTCTTCAGTATTGTTGGGCACGAGAACGAAAAGTTTCGGTTTACTTACAGTTAAGAGAATGAAATAAAAGTTACTCGGGTATGTTTCAAGCTCTGACGTATTTGTGAGATCATATTTTATTTTTAAAAACAAACAAACAATGAAAGGTCAATGTTTATACTTTCTACAACGCTTCATAGTAGTTTTGAGACTCAGTTGAAAGTTACAAATCATGGCTGTTTTCTATGCTGTGTTCAAAAAGTTTATCACCGACAGTATCTACTAGCAAAGTAACGGTTGACGACCTTACGTATATCACTAAATATGAGCTTTCAATTGGTTATAGATCAGGTTTAGATAATAAACCAAATATTTTCAAACTCTTAATACTACATGATTGAAGATGATCTTTTATCGATTGATTTGAACCACCCGTAGTCAAGGAAACGATCACCGGTAAATGATCATAACTTATAAAATGTATAACTAAACACATTTCTAGTTCTCGTCTGTTAACAAGAAAGTGTGTAACATGACAAAGAAACATAAGAAATCAATACAGAAACCCTAACGGACAATGGCACAATGAAACAAGCAGAGGGAAAATACACAAAATTATATAGAAATCTTGGTTCATAATTGAAATCCTAACATGTTACACACGATAATCAAGTTGTTCGACTGTACGGGACCTACAATAATCAGTTTGTTCACCTGTACGGGACCTACAAAAATCAGTTTGTTCGACTGTACGAGACCTTACTCCAGCATTTTCGGGACCAATGATGCTTCTATTTGTGTTGGCGAGGAATGGCGGCCATCTTGTGGAACCCATATCTTTAGGCGACATCTAGGTAAGATTGACTAGTTGACTCCACGTGGGAGAAGAAGAAGAAGAAGAGGTGAGAAACATTATTTATGTTATTACTACCAGTAATAAATGAACAAAGAAAATAGCTTTTCAATTCATTGACCCTGAAAAAGCTGGAGTAAGGTCCCGTATAGTTAAATAAACTGATTATTGTGGGTCCCGTACAGTTGAACAAACTGATTACTGTAGGTCCCGTACAGTTGAACAAACTTATTATTGTAGGTTCCATGTAGTTGAACAAATTAATTATTGCAGTACCCGTACAGTTGAACAAACTTATCATTGTAGGTCCCGTACAGTTGAACAAACTTATTATTGTAGGTCCCGTATAGTTAAATAAACTGATTATTGTGGGTCCTGTACAGTTGAACAAACTGATTATTGTAGGTCCCGTACAGTTGAACAAACTTATTATTGTAGGTCCCGTACAATGAACAAACTAATTATTGTAGGTTCCATGTAGTTGAACAAATTAATTATTGCAGTACCCGTACAGTTGAACAAACTGATTATTGTAGGTTCCATGTAGTTGAACAAATTAATTATTGTAGTACCCGTACAGTTGAACAAATTAATTATTGCAGTACCCGTACAGTTGAACAAACTGATGATTGTAGGTCTCGTACAGTTGAACAAACTTATCATTGTAGATCCCGTACAGTTGAACAAACTGATTAATGTAGGTCCCGTACAGTTGAACAAACTAATTATTGTAGGTTCCATGTAGTTGAACAAATTAATTATTGCAGTACCCGTACAATTGAACAAACTGATGATTGTAGGTCTCGTACAGTTGAACAAATTGATTACTGTATGTGTCCTATTACGATTTCAATTATGTACCAATATTTCTAGTTGCATATGTGCATTGTCTTACACTTTACTTGTGCCTTTTGTCCGTTAGGGTTTTAGTATTGATTACCTATGGATATGTAAACGTTATTTTTTTTTTAGTAAAAAAAATCCAATCTTGAGAGTGATGTATAAGCAGCCACTTTGCTGTACATAAAAAATAAACTTTTCAAACTTTCATTGTGTAAAGCACTGGGTTGTTGATCCAGTGGTTAGGAAAAAAAACAACAACTTCAATTTGAAAGACATCGCATATGTTGTAACGTCCTAAATTTTCCAAACTTCAAAGAAAAACGTTGCACGTAGAATAATAAACGTGTCTTAAAAAATAGCTCCTGATTCCCGTACAAGAAACGTCTTAAAGAAGCCGGAAATTTGCAGAAGTTATTTAAATTCTTGTCTCTCCAAATATCTATGAATTGCTTCTCACTGAAACAAACTTAAAAGCTGTAACAATCAAAACATTTTGATGACAACCCGTAAAAATAAGTATTTGTTGTTTGTAATTAAGCACAAAGCTACACAATGGGCTATATGTGCTCTGCCCACCACGAGTATCGAAACCTGGATTCTAAGGTTGTAAGCCGGCAGACATACCACAGTGCCACTGGGGGGTCAAACTTAAACTTTGTAGATTGTAAGTTAAACTTGTTTGTTTGTAATTAAGCAAAAAGCTACACAATGGGCTATCCGTGCTCTGCCCACCACGAGTATCGAAACCTGGATTCTAGGGTTGTAAGTCCGCAAAGATACCGCTGTGCCAATGGGGGGTAAGATAAATAGATAGATAGATCAGTTCTCCTATTGAAATGATTATGGATTATATTCATACAATATCTCTAAAATACAAAGTCTATGCGATGTTTAATGGCATGGCTTTAATGTCTCCAATAAAACCAGTCCTTATTATTGGTATTAAACTGAGTCCTAAAACCCGAGTTCAGATAAAAACTTGTGTTCTGGTAATGTTAAAGGTAAATATAAGTTAGTGTTTAAACATATTTATAGAACTTGGTTATCTTATTCCTTCTACCAAATGATAAGTATTACTTTTGTAATATACTGATACGTTTACTTTGGTTAATAACTGGTATTTTTATCTGGTTATTTTGTTTCTATTTGACTGTCATGATTACATGGTATAAATGTACTAAATCTGTTACATTAATTAATGACCAGGTGGTTAGTGCGCTCAACTCGCAATCTGAGGATCGCAGGTTCGAATCTCCGTCCCACCAAAGATGCTCACCCTTTCAGCCGTGGGGACGTTATAAGTGATGGTCAATCGCACTATTCGTTGGTAAAAGAGTAGCCCAAAGAATTGGCGGTGGGTGGTGATGGCTAGGTGCCTTCCCTCTAGTCTTACACTGGTAAATTAGAGACGGCTAGCGCAGATAGCCCTCGTGTAGTTTTGCGCGAAATTCAAAACAAACTAACACTAATTAATTAATTGTAGTATTAATTCATATATTTTGAATAACATCTGTACTACTCAACCTGACTTGAAACTCGTTATCTTTCCGTACTTGTATAATTATGTGAAACTAGAAAAGTATAGGAAAGTAGAATACGTTATTTTGCTGTTTTGTTTGTAATTAAGCACAAAGCTACACAATGGGCCATATGTGC